>NC_136516.1:3855000-3900000 GCF_053919585.1 Euprymna scolopes
ATATATATATATATATATATATATATATGGGTGTGTGTGCGTGTGTGTGTATAATGAATACTTAATTTAATCGCATAAATTTATATACGAAAGTATAAATTTATGCGTATATTTAAAGTATTTACTTCAACAGTGTAGTAAAGTATCCCTATATAAATACAATGTAGTAAACTTCCCGCTCTGAGTTTTACCTAAAGAGGATTAAAACTCAGTAACTTTCATGCAAATGTAATATGCGTAAACTGCAGCCCATTATCACTTGTATCGATAATTGTACATTCCTATATTTTTTTCTGGTGAGAGTTCACTGCCAAAACCTGTAAGAGTCAATGGAGGTTGTAAATTTTTTCTCTCGATTTAATTTCTCCTTTCCATGCTCCCCATTTACAATGCCGCCTCATCGTTCACGAGGGCTAATACGAGCGCACACCGATTTCTGGTTTTGTAGTTGCATATAAAACTCGAAATGCTTCCTATAGCGAGAAACGCACCACGCCTAATTATAGATTGCTTATTTACAATTTAGTTCGATACATTATTACACTAGGAAAAAAACGTTTCTCTCCTTTTCTCGGCGATTCCTTTCCTTTTCTTTTCTTTTTTTTAACATATAATATATCATTTCCTTTTCCATTAGTTTCGTTTCGTTCGATGCTTTATTTTTCTGTTTCCGTTTTTCTGAATGTTAATTATACAGTTATAGCATTACAAAATGTAAGCTGCCAAATTTCCACGTAAAGCGATTACGAAAAAATCAATCTCGATAAGTAACAAATCAATTAATGAGTGCTATAAAATATTTATATGCATCTCTAAAAAACCTCAGTTCCGGTTTACTGCGTTTGGTATGCTTTCGTTTCGTTTCTTTCATGTTCACATTTCTCCGATTACATTGCGATTGTAAACATCGTTACGATATAACTAAAAACAAAATGAATTCCAATACCGATGCTATTTTCCACACCAACGAGATATTTTCTTTTTGTAATATTTACTTCTATATTTTACGACTTAACTTTACTTTGGAAGTATACCAATACAACTTTTACCTATGTCTAATTGGATTGTTACATTTGATTTATTGAACTTCAAAATTGAACTGAATTGGTCAGCTCGCCATCACTTTCTTCCCTTGGGCAAATTAACGTTTTATCCTTAATCTTACAATTCCTATTTAAGTCACCTAAATTACTTAGTATGAAAGGAGCTTAGGAATTCCTGCATAGAATAATATGCACGTACATTATTACATTACGGGAACACCATCGTTAACATTTCTCAGCCATTCTGATGAGTCGTAGACGACGAAACACGTGTCAGTGGATAATTATATTTTAAAAATTATATATATACACATATATATGCATATATATATATTATACAGACTTATAGACAAAATGTCTAAAAGGACAAGTTTCTGTAAATGTATAAATGCTTTTAAAGTGTTGTCCTGAAATTACAGCATATATAGGACAAACTGGATAGGTATATTTACCTCGAGCCACATTAATTAATACAAAGGATAAAAGCCCAATAACTGTGATATTATGAATCGGCTTTAAAAGGAGAAACAAAACAAAATAAGAGTAAGTGTACGATCCTATTCATTTATTTTATAGTGACAAACAAAATAATTTTGGATACTGTTTTCTCATCAGCATAAAAGGGCGGGGGGAGAAGGCAATGATTTAAAACAAGCGTATTATAATAGGTACGGCGGCCTAACCTCTATAGAAAAGCCGTCCCAGAGGGGTGTCTATATATTCCGTAAGTAGATTTATTGATGTTTAATAGTGCATATTAATTTTATTTAGAGCACAAATATTCAAAGACTTATCGTAAACAAGGAATATTTCTTAATACGCTTACGAAACGATCGTACAGTTTGTCTGATTTTATTTTGTTTCTCCTTTTGAAGCTGATTTATCATTTCACAATTATTGATCTTTTATTGACTGTGTATATATATATATATGTGTGTGTGTGTGTGTGTGTATGTATATACGTATGTATAATGAGTACTTAATTTAATCACATGAATTTATATACGAAAGTATAAATTTATGCGTAAACTTAAAGTATTTACTTCAGCAGCGCTCAATAAATAGGTAGAGCGTGGTAGTAAGTTATCTCTATATAAATAAAATGAAGTTATCTCTATATAAATAAAATGAAGTCATTTTTCCCCTCTGAATTTGACCTTAAGAGGATTAAAACTAAAACAGTTCATGCAAATGTAATGTGCGCAAACTGCAGCACATTATCTTAGATGTGCTATGGGACTATTATCTGTACATTTGCTCGATCATCGTACATTCCTATATTTTTCCTTGTAATATTGACTTCTATATCTTACGACTTTACTAATTATCTTGAAATTATACCAATAGAACTATTACTTATCTCTAATTGGATTATTACATTAGAGTTATTGAACTTCAAAATTGAAATGAACTGGTTAGCTCACCGTCACTTTCTTCCCTTGGGAAAATTAATGTTTTGTCCTTAATCTTAAATTTCCTATTTCAGTCACCTAAATTACTTAGTGTGAAAGGAGCTTAGAAATTTCTGCATAGAATAATATGCACGTACATAATTACATTACGGGAAAATCATCGTTAACATTTCTCATGTCAACTTTTATAGGTTTCCCGGTATGCTGACACGGTTACGGGTTGTCTAATAGGATTTTTACATTGGATGTATTTAACTTCAAAATTTAACTGAATTGGTAAGCTCGCCGTGAAAAAAAAAAATCATAACTTTTTCCTCTCACCTTTACAAACAATTTCTTCCCTTGGTGAATTTTTGTTTTGTCCTTAATCTTCAAATTCCTATTTCAGTCACATAGAATGCATAGAATGATATGCCGGTACAATACGGCAAAATCATCGTTCACATTCCACATGTCAACTTCTATAGGTTTCCGGGTAGGCTGACAGGGTTACGGGGTGTCTATTCAGAAAGTCGTTGTTAACATATTGTGGTTTGGGGTGTTTATTCCGAGACTCGTTTAATTGGAAATTTTCCCATTTAATTAATGAGAACGGGCAAGTTAGTCATGGAATATTTTTGGTTATTAAAACAGAAAATCACATGACATATTCATCCGGGGTTAAAGTGGGCGACTGCCATTGGAAAACAGAAACAAAACATTTAGTGTATACTCATTTATCAAAATATAATTGGTCAAACATTTAGTGAAAAATTTGCGTAAAAAAATTATAATTTAAATAGAAC
Source organism: Euprymna scolopes (assembly GCF_053919585.1). NCBI lineage: Eukaryota > Metazoa > Mollusca > Cephalopoda > Sepiida > Sepiolidae > Euprymna > Euprymna scolopes. The sequence goes on from NC_136516.1 coordinate 3,858,241, forward strand.
AATTTCGTAATGAAAGCAACATTGACTTTTTATGAAAGATTTTTTTTTACTTCGAAAGGTCAAAAAATACACTTAAATGATTGTTGTTTTTCTTTTTATAACTGGGAAGTGGGTTGTTTTCTATTTATTTATTTTCTGTTATAACTGCAGTCGTTCTCCAGTTAATATTTTTTTTTTTGTTATTTATTTTATACTTCGGCAATAACTTTTTGTTTCACATGTATAAACACTTTTTTTTTCGTTTCGGGAAATTAAGTTTTGTCCTTAATATATCAATTCCTGTTTAAGTCACCTAAATTACTTAGTGTGACAGGAGTTTAGGGATGTATTGCCACACCTAAATATTATTTATAATTAAATATTATGAACTATGTTAGGTAACATTTATATAAAATGCTTTACGTTTGTGGTACAAATGGAACGGAAATTAACTTTTCCTACCCTTTTCAATTCGAAATATTATTACAGTACGTCAAACTCATCGGTCACATTACACATGTCAACTTCGATAGGTTTTCGGGTATGCTGACAAGATTAGGGATGTCTATTCCGAAACCCGTTTTTAACATGGGGAGGTTTGTGGTGTCTATTCCGAGACACGTTTGATTAGAAAAATGACATGACATATTCATCATGGTTTAAACTGGGCGAGCGCTATTTGACAACCGAAACAAAACCAAAACATGTCTTCTATAAAAAGTTATCAAAATATAATTGAAAAGTTTGAGTAAAAAACAATATAATTTTAATGAAACCTTTTGGTAATGAAAGCAACATTGGATTTTTATAAAATACTTTTCTTTTTTTTTCGAACAAACAAATACTTGGAAACGTTATTTTGAATTAAAGCAACTTTGAAAGGTCAAAAACAAATTGATTTAAATGATCGTTTTTAAAAAAAAATTAACGGGGTAAGTGGGTTGTTTTATTCATTTATTTATCTTTTTGTTTTAACGGCAACCGTTCTACAGTTAAAATTTTGGGTTATTTATTTCATGCTTCGGCGATAGTCTAACCAGGATTTGCATAGAAGGTGCGTTAAATGAAATGGCGTCTCCAATTTCGGCAATAAAGTGTAGAAACGCCGTTATTCTTTGGATTATATTCGTTGGGGCACAAATTTAAAAAAGTAAAACGATAAGCCTACTTCACAAATTGAACACAAGACAAAATTAAAAGGAACGGTACTCATTCAGATCCTCCCCCTGATTCCATTTATAGCTAGGGTTCGACCGGCAATCCGGATTCAACCGAGATTTGATTAATTGTTGAAACACTAAATCAACATTTTTTTTTTTTGCATAATAAACAAATTAAATAACTAATTATGCGAGTATTTTTCTGTTTATTTTCTTAACATCTGTTAACAAAAAATAATTCGTACATTCTCTTGAAAAAAACTTTTCTCTACATTCACCTAACTATTTACAGTGTTCATATAAAGCATTCATCTTTTCTTTTCATAATGAACATTCTGTTTGCAAAAATAAACGTTTACTGCCAGTTTTCTTTTTAAAAGAAGTGCAAGTTTCCTGAAAAAAAAACTTTCTCCTAAAAATTTATGATAAAAAGGAATTTTTTTTTGAGGAGGAAAATTGTAGAAAATATTAAAATAAATAAACACTACAAAATGCAATTTTTCTTGAGGAATGTGTTCCATTTAAATAAACTGAGCCATGGCAACGCGTGGCCGGGTATAGCTAGTTAACTATATGATGCAATTAATCTACAAAGCAAGACAACTACAAACTCCTCGCATAAGCCTGATGAATCCTAGCATGAAAAGCGGAATATTCTCTGTAGCTTAATTGCCATGTGTATTTTATAACTTACTGTATATATATATATATATATATATATATATATATATATATATATATATATATATATATATATAGACACAGAGCGAGACAGAGAGAGACAGTAAGAGAGAACGACGAAGAGAATTATAATTGGTACGTTCGTGGCATCGTCCATTTTGAAGTAGACTGATCTCGCCTTCAATTAAGCAAATGATGCAATATGATAACGTGTGTTTTACATCAGTGTTCATCTAATACATGTAACTTTTTTGTTTTTCTCTTCTTTAGCAGGAAAATGAACCGTCTACATCAAACCCATTTCTCCACGCTAACACCGGCGGGTAACATCGCTCATGTGAGGGAGAGAGGGACGGGGGGAGGGGAGGGCATCCACATCTCCTGTGCATTTGAACTCGTCTGTTCGAGTAATTTGTCGGATTAATTAGAAATGTAATTACAGGCCAACCGCACAGACCAAAAATCTTACCCCCTCTCTTTTTGGCCAATGAAAACGAAAGTAAACTGCCGCTCCACTATGTCCGCGTCTATAATAAACGTGGCGCGCGAAAGTGTTTCACCGAGTTGCATCACAGCGAAAGAAACAAAGGAGACACAAAACAATAATAGTAGCAAATACAAATGGAAACAACAAGATCATTAAGACGAATAACAATTTTAGAAGCATCATAGTTGTGTACATATTTCTTTTCCGTTTTGATTTTGTTTTCATCTGTCTGGTGTTTCCACTGGAATAGCTTCTATATTCTCAGGGAAACAATGTCTGTCGTATAGCAAACGTTCGCCATCGCAAACTTAAACCCTTCCAATCGTGTCGCTAAATATACTATGTTATAATTATCCATCGAATTCGAAATGGAGTTATTGATTTGGCATGAAGGTTTTTTAAATTCTAATTTTTAACGTATGTTTTCAGAATGCATATGTTTTTTTTTCGGGGCATCCTTGGAGTCCTTTTCTCCTTGTTGCTCTCTCTATTTCTTCTCTGGGTACATTTGTAAACTTGTGACCGTATTCTTCCTGTCGTTAAAACTTGCAAAGTTGTTTTGTGCTGCCACATTCAGAAGTTTCTACTGCATATTGCTCGTTAGGTAAGCTTGTTGTGATAACCTCCTTGGCGAGTATAACATTCTTACTAGTTAGATATCGACATGGGTTATAACTGGTCGCGATGATCACATCCCTTGTTCGAGACGAACGTATGTTCTTCCACTGTCGGATTTCGTTGCGGTTTACTTGATCTGCAATAGATAATGAGACTTTTTTGTGTGCGGCGCGTGTGCTCAGTTGGTAGAGTGCTTGCCTCGCATGCAAGAGGCTCAGGTTTCGAATATGATGAGTTTAAATGAAGGCAACACTCGAGTTTAGGACTTCCGGATTGTTATCTTTCCTGACTAGTGTGATTAGCGACGTTATCTGGCTGTGGAAATAATTTTATGTATATATATATATATATATATATATATATATATATATATATATATATATATATATATTTAAGTCTAATTATAAATAAATATATATTTTCAAAATTCTTCTGGCATATGTATCGGAAGTGAACATAACAAACAAAATATGTATTTGCATCACAATTATGTTATTTAATTATTAGCATAGTATGTCTTACACGTGTTTCGTTGAATGGTAGAAATTCGACCAGGCATTTCGTCAGAGACAGTTCCATGTTCCTCGTAAAACGACGCAGTTGAAGATTTGTGATAATATTAGTTGCAAACAATAAACAAGTACCAACTGTTTTTATATTGTTTTTTCGATAAAATAAATTTGTCTCTGATGAAGTGTTTGCTGCATTTCCGCCATTAAACGAAACACATGTAAGAAGAATTATACGAATGATAAAATATTAGGTTAGTGCAAAAATAATTTTTTTTTCATCAGATATATGTCAATAACGACATTATTTTTGCACCAACATAATGACATGAATTCGATGTGAATTTACCGTTGGTATCATTAATAAACATTTATCAAAACTGCCGCCATTCATTAATATTTGAGGCAACTTTTTACTATCTGTAAGGTGTGATATCTTGAAATATTATTAAATGCAGCGGATGGACGCTGCTCAATATTTTATTTATATTTGTTCAGCGTAAGCTAAAAAAATATTTAAAAAATGAGTTTCAGAGAAGTTTTCGTAATTATTGCAAAAAAATTATGCTAATCTAATTTATAAAACTCACTATGTCTGCTTGTCTCCGTATTATCAAACTATATCTCTTCCGAAATTAGAAGCTGCATAGCGTTGATAGGGCTTCACCTTATTGGATTTTTTTTCATAGACCGTTCTTTTATGAGGGTTTAGACGGTTAAAATAGTTTTAAAGTGTCAAAAAGGGGGGGGGTAAAAATAAAAAAAAACACATTAATACATTTATTATCTTTTAATTAAACCAGTTTATATGTGTGCTACGTAAGTACAGTGGACACGTCAGCAGCTTTTAATGCTACCATTTTGCTTTCTGTTTCGATTCTAGCTGATTCGATTCAAATATGTTTTTCTTTATTTCGAAAATATATACGAAATATTGACAAATTAAAATATCTTATTGAGCGTATTTTACGACCGGGCAGAGCCCCCTCACCCGCTATTATGAAATATTTTAATTTTAACTGCAAAATTATTCCCATAATAATCTCGTTAAATCCATTTAAATTATTTCAAATAAACATTAAATTTAAATTATATTAATTGACGTCTCTCACATATTATTATTATTATTATTATTATTATTATTATTATTATTATTATTATTAATATTCGAGTTTTAAAAATAGAACGAAAACTTCGTTTTTTAGCAGTTTTTAAACAAAATATAATCCAAACTAAATATCTACACAGTAGGGTACGTTTTTTCCAGGTTACGATGTGGCATATCACGTTTTTCCGGCCCGTGGTTACGGTACTGTCCCACCTTACGGTGTTATTAATAATGTCATTTGATTATATACACCTGTATTATACATTGTACTCTATATTTTTTTACAAGGTGGTCACCACTTATCAAGGTCCGGAAGCCACTCGGGGATAAGGGTTATTGTATGTACAGTACGTTAGTATGGGAGAGTAGATAAAGTGTCTTACTTACGAGGGCGATTCATCAGGAATTTATTTATGTTTGACTTGAAAAAATCCGGGTTGTAGTAAGGTGGGAAACAGGCAAACGGAACAGAGTTCCACATGCATGCACTTCTAAGAAAGAAGCTTGGTTCATGGAATCTACGTTTTGGTTTTGACACAGATAAAGAGTGGCGGATATTTTTGGCACTGGTTTCAGCTAGACGGGTTTTTTTTGTGAAAGATTGGCGAGGGGAACCAGAGATTGGAGCTCAGACGAGAACTTGCCATGTAATTAAGGATAAAACAAAGACAGGCTCGCAACATCTCTCATGGTTTATTAATTTCAAATGCCATATCCCGGGATTCTATGGAATATATACATAGGATCGTATGTGTGTGTGGGTGTGTGTGGGTTGTACAACTCCCCTACAGCCGACACCACTAGACCGATCATGACCAAACCTGGCATGATGATAGTCGCCCACCTATGGATTGCGCACACTATTTTTTTTTAATTATAATGTCAAAGCCAAGGTCATAGCCTATATATATGTATATATATATATATATATATATATATATATATATATATGTACTTAATTTCTTCACATAAAATTAATATACGAAAGTAGAGATTTATGCGTAAACGTTAAGTATTTACTTCAAAAGTGCTCAATATGTATGCAGAGCTAGTTAATAATTTATAAAATATATATACGATTAAGCTACACTGAATATTCCGGGTTTCATCCACTCTGGGACTCTTCATGCTTATGCGCATAAGCCTGAAGAGTCCTAGAGTGGATGAAACGCAGAATATTAGTGTAGCTTAATCGCCATATATATATATATATATATACATATATATATATATATATATATATATATATATATATATATATACTCTTCTACAGCCCATACCACTAGGCGGAATATCACTAATTCTGGCATGATGATGGTACCCCATCTACAGATTGTGCACACGATTTTCCCAGGAAAAGATCAAGGTCAATGCCATTGCTTATTCACATATAGTTTACTAGACTCCACACTACTCTACCGATCATGAAAAACCGTGACACGATTATAGTCACTGAGCAAGAGATGGTTTACACCATTTTTCAAAGAACAGGACTAAAGGTATGGTCGGGATATTGCTGGAAGCATATATTGCAGCCCTTCCTCGCACAAATGATTTGTTCCAATATTTATGTTAATCTGTTAATGAGTTAAGAAGTTAATCGTACAAATATGCGCATATCTCAAGCGATAATGCATCTATATGATAGGCATTTTGCTCTAAGATTTTTTTTTTTTACTTTATGATGAATCTGATTGCTTGTTAATTGTCCAGTAGGCTTTACGATATTATTTATTGGTAAAAGGTTTAAGGTTACATATATCAGACTTTAGATTTATGGTAAGAGAAATATCGGCGCAACCACACAATAGCAGCAAAATTCGAAATGTGTAATATCAAATTAAATGGCAACTTATTGCATTAATGAATATATAAAAAAATAACGCAAACGATACGGTAGAAAAATATTAAAGTATTTTTCACGAACATTAGCGAGGATTACATGTTTTGCATGAGAAAAATACACAGGAGAGTTCTAATTGGAGGTAAATGGAAGGTAACTAGCGCCAATACAAAAAAAATGTGGGTTGGTTTCTGTTTAGCATATGTGACACAATAACATGGTAGTTTTATCCGTGGCACATTCACAAGGAAATTTTATACGTGACAAAACTACAAGGCAAATAACTCATTGTTATTGTGTCACGTATTTCCAAATAAATATGGCGCTAGATTATAAGCATAAAAATAAAATATTGTGATTCGGCAATATTTAATTCTTCTGATATGCAACGAAATTTAGTCATATTACATTAATTTAAAATTTACACAAAAAGTCAGCAGGTATCGTCATTTTGTTGAATCGATTTTCCGTTTTCCAAATTTCCCTGTTAGTGCTATAACAGGTATATAGGTATGACAAGAATAGTAATAGACATAATACATGAAATGCTGATTACAGGTATTGAAATGCTGCTTATAGTTCGGTTAAAATAAAATAAAAAATATGTTCTGCTGACTTTATAGAAATGAAGAAGATGAAAAACCGAAGACAATTGTGTCTTTTGAATGGCGAAATGCCTAAAACTCTAACGAATAGGGTTAAGAAATAAACGCATCATTATATTTCCGGAAAAAAGAAGTCAGTGTTTGAAGAGAAATTGGTAACAGCAGATCAGGGTCTAATTAAAGACATTGTCGGTCCAACCAGAATATATTTTATGCCCAAGGACAGGAAGTTTCATCTGTAGAAGACCAACCTTGACTTATATACGATTAAGACAATCATCTTCATCTCTTCGGAAATAATCTCTAAAGACCAACACGTTCAGCAATAACATACACAGGCACACACATATACACGCATAAAGATACACACGGATGTATATATATATATATATATATATATATATATATATATATATATATATATATATATATATAGTATTTTAAGTATATATTGTATTTTGACCTTAAAAAACTTAACTATTATCGATACCCGTCTCCCTCCCCTTATTATTTCTTACCCTCCCCTATTTCTCGTATTTCCTCTAACCCTTCTTCGAAATAATCACAACCATTTCTGAAAGGTCTAATGAGGCTGCTGGGTCGTAAACATGGTCCGGCATCCGAAACATATGTAACTAAACAGATAAAACAATAATAAACACACGCACACAAACACACAGACACACCCACACACACATGCGCAGGCACACACACATAGACCCCCCCACACACACATATATATATATATATATATATATATATATATATATATATATATATATATATATAAGTATACAAAACGAATATTGTCTATGATTCCTTTTGGACACGAAAACGGTTGTCGATATATTTTTTTTTAATTTCAGACAAATATACTTGTGTCCAAGAGTGTTGTTATGTAGTTTTTTTTTTTTTGTATCGTGATGCGCTCGCTAAATATCGAAAATCGATAACTGAAAAAATAATCTGATACAAGCAGGAAGTCTTATTTGGACTAAAAATAAGACTATTATAGAACCTAACGTCACTCGTGTATTTTAAAATTGTTATCACTACACAAGGAGACAGACCCAAATTTATAAGCTTTCGTCCTTTGATAAGACAGTGGCGCGTTCAAAAGCATTGTTTCTGCTTAGACCACAAGTGAACCATGATACTTGACTTTAGTATTTTTAAACTTTAAGTGATGTAACTATTTTCAGATAATTAAAAACAAATCAGCGGTTGATTCTCTACAGTGAAATGTGGATTACTGTGTATTGAGAGCTCAATCCCACCTTGAAGGCATGTGAAACTCCTCCTAGTACACTGCTGAGGAACTATAATTAGAGTATAAAATCAGTTTGATTTTTAAAAAAATGGGCGACTTTATCAATTTCAATATCAATAAATGAATGGGAAAGTGGAACCTTTGCGGGTCTTTATTTAATTGCAAAATAATTAAATAACAATAATGTAATGCAAACATTCAGAACACTTTTGTATGACAATATGTCCAAGAGTATTGCATAAAAAAGATTTAAATGTTTCTAGTACATAGTAGAACGTTAAAAGTGTTGGTCTAAAGAACACAACGCTACAGATTTATTCAAAATCTTTTTACTGAAAAAATCAATTCACGTAGTAGAGCTTACATCTATTCATCTTCCAACTCCAATCACAGCCTCGATACGAGCCCGGAACAGAGCGAACGCATTTTCCGTAAGAATCAGCGGGAGATCGACGAATACTCGGCGGATGCGGGGGATCTGACTGGATTTGGTGTTGGGAGAAGTCATGTCGGTCGAAGTGTCATCACACGAAGTAGTATAGTGGGTTCAAATCGAGGGAGTTGAACAGTGCGAGAATGGTACAATGTCGTAGCACTCCGCCTGAAGCCAAGCCTGGTTCGCTTTGTATTGCTGACCAACGCTGAGTCCTGGTGTGACATCCAAGCAGCAAGTTAATCGCATCAGGGATAACCATCAGCATATCCAGGTACACTATGGTGTTGACTTTCAAGCCGACTCTGAAAATCTGAGGTGGCATGATGTGGTCCTCACTTGGGACCACACCAAAGACCATAGCCGTGAGTCGTGTGTTGAGTTATCATTTCAAGCGTTTAACCGTCTGTTTTTTTTTATTTGGAGGGTGTTAATAACGACCCTTCTTTCATCCCTTGGATCGGTAGAGAGCATTGTTTATACAGCGGCGCGTCTCTGATCTCGCTCGTTGAACATTGTGTAACTTTTAGCATTGTAGAAAACTCCTATCTTTCTTGGGATTTGTACAATACTGGCCAAGTGGTAGATGGTCTGCAACAACAAAAAAAAAAGAAAACCGGTTTTCATCAAACAGAAATGGAATCAAGTTGGCTTTACTAGCAATGTTATCGTTCTAAATAATAAATCAGATTTCATTAGATTAAATTAGAACTATTTGGTTGGTATAGGTTGGTTGTAGAGGAGTTGTTCAATAAGTGAAAATCATTGACTAAATAAAGGTTCACACCTTTTTTTCAGTACAGAATATCGGTAACATTAACGACGAGAATCGTGTTTGTAAACACGGTAATTTATTTCCAAGATCAGATCGCATTGTGTAATTAAGTGTGGATATTTATCATATTTAAACATCGCTTCGTGATCAGGAATAACCACGTTTACATATCCGTCTGAATTACACATCTGAGGCGGGGAAAAATGGTTACCGCGAGCATACGGCTATACTTGGGGATTGCATGGACACGCAGCTCTCATCCAACTATCTATAGCGTTGAAAATGTTTTAAGTATATTTTGTTTTAGCGGTGTTTCGATGAGAATTAATACTTTGTATTATAAACATTATTCAGACTAATAATTCTTATCATTTTTGTTATACATTTCGATCATATGTAAGCTGTATCATAGTCAAAGGACTGTTGACGCTCTTGGTAATCTTTTTAAGCAAACGCGAGAGCACGTATATAATTACGATAGGAAAGCATCAATTAGATTTAAGCTCTTCAGATGTTTATCACAATTGTCTATAAAAACATTTGGCGGTTTCTATATAAAAAAAAAAATTAAAACGTATATAAGATATGTATAATAACAAATAAGTGAATTTGTTTAGAAGCGCTTCATGTTTGGAAAATAAAATAAGGCAAACAGGATTGAGTTGCCGTAAAAATAAACAAATAAGCATAAAAATTAAGGTATTGATAGATTGTAAGGAAGATGACGAATAATTTAATGGAATGTTTAGAAACACGGATTGAGATTTCAATAGAAACGTTGTTTTAATTTGAATAAAATAAAATACGCATCAAGTGCGCTTGAAACCAAATCACAACGTTATATTAGAAAAATAAACAAATATTTTACTTGTTCGAAATTTATCACAAATATATTCTAGAGGTGGACTCTATCTTCAGTGTGGTGTTTTGTTTCTTTTTTTTCCTTTTCTTCTTCCTTGCTATGTTGTAAATTTGGAGAAAGTAGACTGTATATAGCCGTATTCAAATTAAAACAATGTTCTATTAGACTCTTATCCTTGACGTTATTCTCACATTGCCTTCGCACAGTTCAAACATTCAATATTACGTTGTGATTTGGGTTCAAGCGCACTTGGTGCGTATTTTATTTTACAGTTTTATTATTTAGCCATTGATTCAAGTGGTATCTTTTCTACTTAAAGTATTGACGTCAATAACTCTTACTCATATTCTCCAACTCGAGATATTAGAGAATCCATTGCTGCACATTATTCAGAAACAGATTCATGATGTTTCCTGAAAGCTTTTGATGTGTTGCCATAGCTTTCCTTGCAGTTGTACTGACAGTAGTTTACAGATTCGTCAGCGAGTGATCATTTTGATTATTGTAAACAATGGATTATTCTTCCTAACACAATGAATTACGAAATACCGAACATTATTATTCTTGAGTTCTTTCCGTATTGCACCTACTTTTCATGACCTCATGTTACCCTGATCGGGGGCCTGAAGTGAATTCTCGATCTTCTTCAAGGGTCAACCACAGACTAGCGGAGGAATAAGGCACCTCATTTTTCCGTTTGACAATAGTAATATCTTACACACCTATACAGTCCTTAGTATCCCAGAATGGTATAACATCAACTATTAGACTGGTCTATCGTTGATTAATTTCAGCGATCTGGCGGGAAAATATGTGTCAACCTGATTATGACTTATGATGCCAATTACTTATACGACGCTTTTATGACAAATATGAGTTGAAATTAAATTCCCAACGACGGGATAGTAAGCAGGTAAGTTAATGTGTTCTCCATGTGAAAATATTATTTCAAAGAAATAATTGCATTAAAATATCTGTTACATCACGCGACGATATAAAATGAAATGAAATATATTGTAAGATAAGGAGCTCTTAATGTAATTTTTTTAATAATTATGCAGTCGATTTTGTAATCTTTTTAATAAGAACAAAACGCTGATATTAGAACCTTTTCCCATCGCGTAGTATTTTAATCCATATAAGGAAATGTTACTATTATATAGATCCATGATCGCATCAAAAGTCAGGGTCTTTCTGAAACCATCGAATGAGCCGACCATTTTTTCAGAACTAAAACTTAAGAGTTGGCGCCAAACAAATAAAACAGAGTTAATTTTATATCTATATAAATAAAACACTAGATAAATGCATGTGTGTGTGTAGGTGTGAAATATTTAACCAACAAACCTTTAAAGAACTGGTCACATAGCACTAGAATTAAAAGGGGAATAGAAATCGTACACCATGAATTATAGATAGCAAGTATAATATGTGTTTAGATTAGGACTAAGAAAAAAGTTCATTTCAACTTGCCGACATTACTTTTAGTTTACGCATGCGTAAACAAATAACAAGAGGGGGGTCTCGAAAATGTAGAAGAGAGAAGGAACTTTCTTTTATTGTTTAAATTACTTGTAGCATTATTTAAATAATCTGGAGTGTTATGACATACGCTGGAAGTACGCGCCGTTTATATCTGCAAATCACTAGGCTCGTTAAACAACGTTTGCGGGTACTTCCTTTTGATCTTCTCTGGTGATTCTACTGAAAGCGTTGGTAATATTCTTCTTTAGTTAGTCTAGATTGTGAGGATTAATTGCTTAATTTTTTTTCTTTTAAAGTCCCCCAAAGTTAAAAATCACATGATGATAAGTCCGGGTTACGTAATGACCATAACCCTTTGCTTATTATTCTCTCTCTCGTAAACATATCATGGATTCGTGTCAGTAATCACAGAGACGTGCGGTATGTAGCGCCATCTGGTTGGAAAAAGAACTGTATTTTGTCTTGTGGTGTCAGTTCGTCGAAAAGAGAAAGATAAGAGAGTTCGGACTGTTTTTAAGTGGGCCAACCTGTATACGTGGTTTAATTTATAATGTTTTTATCTGTGTGTCGGTTTAACATAAACGGTAGGGGCGCGGGTGGAGAGCTAACTGCTTTGGCTTCGATTCATTATGGCAACACAAGAGTCATTCTTTAACTTTTACACTTAGAACCGCACACACACAGACACCCACACACACACACATATATATATATATATATATATACATATATATATATATATATATATATATATACTAGCAAAAGTATTCCTCGTTGACTGGATTCAAAAACAGCCTACAGAAAATGGACTCTGATTTATGAAAGTATGACAGGTTATGAAAAGGAAGGGTTGTAATGAGATAGCTTCGAATTTGGGGGTATCAAAACCAAAGCAAATATGATGAAAGTAAAAATAAAATAGATAAACCCCATAATTTATTATACCATAATTGTCCACATTGAAACACTTATCACAATATTCTGTGGATCTATATTAAAAAGCCTTGTTAAACTTTGTGACATATTTCCATTCTATGGAGGTCAGGAGCGAACGAACCCCCCATAGTTTCATCATACCATATTTCTTCAAACAGAAACATAATTATCAAAGTCTACTTCACGTAGATAGATATGAAAGGTCTTTATTAAAGTTTGTGCCTATTTCCATTCTGTGGAGGTCAGGCGCGAACGCTGCCCCATCAATTTTAATGAACCATCCCTACTAAAATTAAAACATACTTATCAAAGTATTTTTATGTACATCTATACCAAAAACACTTGTAAACGTTGTTTTTTTTTTTTCATTTTTAATTATTTTATTACCGTACTTTGTCGACCAGGTTCGTGCGCAGCCCCCAAAATTTTAATGAATCATCATGTGTCTAGATACATCTTCTATCATTGTATGTGATTAGTTTTCTATAATAGTCACCATATAAGAGTCTATTCGTGACCAGACACAAACAGACGTTCAGCTTTATATATATGTATATATATATTAATATATATATATATATATATATATATATATATATATATATATATATATAAATGGAGAGTCTTATCTGTTATTATAAATACGAAATTTGCATGAATAAAAACTGTGTAAAGGGCATTTTGGACAGGCAAGTTCGTTCGCACGCCTGCTAGTAAATCAAATAATCCTTAGATAAAAAATGAAATAATTTCAATAGGCGTAAATCTTCAGCTTTAAAATCGAGAAAAAACTATATAAGCTCTACAACTGTGAGATAAATTATAATTAATTTAATTGTTTGGTATTTTTATTGCATTTCATAAAAGGTACTTGTGCAGTATAATGAACACATTAAAAATGAAAATATCGAAATGAGGTTGTATTACACGTATCCGTTATGGAATGAAGCTTCCCGAAGAATAACTTCACTTAATTTTATTAAGTATTTATTTATTTTCTTTCACAACGAAAAAACATTTTGTTATGATACCGCTCAAAAAGTTCGATTTTTAAGATTAAAATCTAGTATTAAAGATTGAGAGGGAGTGTTGGCGCTTAAAACTGAGATATCTCCCCGTTTGTGTGTTCAAAAATTCAAAGATGGCTATCTTCAACCTGCTGTTATTAAAACGTGTTTTCCCCTATAAAAGAAAAATAAACTACTCGATCAAATAAAATTATTTTTCGGTGAGCTTCCTCCAAAACGGATACGTACAATATACATTTTTAATGACTTGTTTATACTGTACGTGTGCCATTTACTTTGTACTATTAAAAAATTGGAAATTGCGAAACTGAAATGCATTCCGGTTGATTTAATATCGTCATTAACTATTTTTTTTAAATCGGATAACCAGAAACATATCGATCGACAGTTCATCATATAAATCGAACGCATCTATAAATAGTGAGTATTAATTCAAACTCACTTAAAACTCGGCAGGGCCAAAAGTGGAAGAAAAATTAAGTTTTTTTTTTAAACGAATAGTTTTTTTTAGAATGAAAAACAGCCTGAATTATGTCATATGAAATATCGAATATAAACGTTTTTCAATTATTTATTATAGCAGTTAAGATTTAAAATCTCCCCCCTCAATAAAAACACAATTCACCGCTATTTTTGTTTCCATTGAAAACTAATTGGGATATTTTAAACATATTTTTGAACCAAGTAATATTTTTCTCTAAACAGATTTAAGAGGATTAAAACATAATTACCTGATTATCTAATAAACTCTATATTTTATCTCACTCTATAGATTTGGCGTGGCGAAATTAAAACCTCCTGAATTCCCCACTTTAAATTTGATACGTGCACAGTGGTTATTTGTTTGTTTTATCTACATTCCTCACTCTGTCAACAATGCCGTATAGTTTGTTATCGTTGATAAATTTAAGCGCATTTGTAAGCACAAAGTTAAAAGGTGGTTGTAGGCCGCAATATATATATATATAAATATCGATTATGAAATAATGATCAAGATTATGAATTTAATTCCTCACTTAGTAATCGGAGAAAATTTCATATTTGGAAGTTATTCGATTTTTGGTAGATTTTAAAGAGATATTCCGTCGAGAAATATTTACTCCCTTCTTCCGTTTTGGCCGGGTTTACGTAAACCGGATAGAAAAAACATAACATTAAATAATTGATAACCTACATGCAGTTCTACTTTCCGGCGTCATTCGGGAGTTTTATTAACGTTTATTCTTGTTTATTCTTAAACTATGATGCTTTATATGTGTTTTATAATGTTTTTTTTCTTAAATAAAATTTTAAATATTATTTTTTGCGATGACTAATGTACAAACTGTCCATTCGTTCATGCATGAAAATTATTGACAAATTCTGACTAGTGGCCCAAACACTAATCTCTCCCTATTTTAAAAAGTGTTTTCAAGTTATTCACAAAGCAATGTCAACTTATTTTTAATGCGTATCTTAGCTGGAATATTCACCGACGAAATAACAGAATGAGTGCAAACCACCGAAAATACCTCCTGTAATCTTAGACGAACTGCACTGCTATTAAATGTTCAACCCGTTACCCATTGCAAAAACATTGCATCCCCGTAGTTGTTTAAAAATTACTTACGAAGCGCCTTCAATAAGTTTCTAGACGTTTTTGTACAGAACTTTAAAATTGTTGTGGTAACTTGAAAATTCAGTATGATATTAGTTATTATATGACTGACTAGTTTGATGATTTAAAGTAAAAATGAACAGCTTCAGATTGAATTGGATACACCCTACTAAAGCCTGATAATTACAGCTGGTGAATTTCAAAAATGTAATCGGGGCGTGAGGACACTTTATGCAAAAGTGATTTTGTTGTAAACTTGGGAAAATTCCAAAGATAGGAATTTAATGCTTCAGACTGATGTATGGCTATCTTGTATGACTCATGCATCAGTTTGGAGTGGCAAAAGACATTTATAGCCTCAAGGTTTTTATAAAAAGGGATTTAACAAAGGAGATGAATGTTCGTACAATGTTTGTAGGTATGTATGAATTGACAAGGAATGAATGTTCGTAAACTTTTTGTAGGTATGTATGAATTGATAAGCAATGAATGTTCCTAAAATGTAACTTATCTTTCAAACGATGGAGAAGGTTAGGGTAGGTGCCGGTCATCCTGCTGTCGGTGATGCGTGTCCCGGCTTGTAACTGGAAAGCGAGTGACTTTTTCGTCAGCAGCGGGCAGCCCGGCGTCTTCGTCTTCCTTTTTCTCTTCACTTCTTAGGTTTGTGTGAATTAGGCATTGTTTAGAATTGAAGGCGTTTGGCCCATAACATAAGAGCGTCGTCGGCTTCAGTTCACTGGTGTCTTATTTATTTTTCTTCTTCATCTCTTTAGGTCGGGTGGGAGAATCCGTCCGTCCGTGCACTGAGGCAGCAGGGCGAATCTCTCCTTTTCCACTTTTCGGTTCCCTCAAATACCCTCGTTTTATAGTCGCAAACTGGCTCCCAGAGACTGTGATATTTGAGGTGTTTATTTTAGGCACGGAGCTCTGTCATTGGTCGATTATTATTTTGTGGTTACCTTATTTTTTTCTTCACAAGCGAAGCGATGCGTGGAGCCATGGGCAAAAGACGATTTTTCATTTTGTCTCTCATGGTGGATGCGTAAACATCCGGTTCGCTGCTAATCCTCATCATGTTCCCACACATTTCAGGAAGGCAGGAAGGTTTTGAAGGATGATGAGAAGTGTAGTAGGAATTAGGAAGTCGGGACATCAGAGTAAATACACCAAATAAAGAATCTCCTGGATAAGGACGCTCGTGTCTTTATAAAGACAACAAGTGCACAGTTTAGTGCCAATACTGGAACTGTACACAAAATTATTTACGAGAAAGATTTGCACGGGGTTTTACCCCAGAGTACTCCATACTGTTCACAGACTATTTGACGAAGATATGTATCAAGACAGATCCGCTTTTTGTCTGTATACCAGCTCTTGCGATTTGTAACTCTTGGTTATTCTCTAACCTCAAGAAAAACCTTAGAAGCTGTCGTTATGAGACAATTGAGGGAATGAATGACGCTGTGACGAAGTTTATTGACGGGTTTATCTAAGAGGGCATCGGCAGGGCTTTCTATACGTTGTTGGGACGGTACAAGTTCATAACAGTCGAAGTAGGAAATTATTGTAGGCAGTTGTTACAGGAATATGCAGCGAAGGACTTGCTGCACGTGAGCTTCCTCATCCAAATCTACCTATAGGAGCTTTGCAACACCCATTTATGCTAGCGTTTAACAGTAGACAGGGATCTAAGCAAACGTTTCTTTTTACAATTATTTTTGTTTCTGATTCACTCTCTGACAGCGGTTTGTTCGGCTGGCCCAGCGGTTACTTCGACTGGCCCAACCAATTTAAATATAAGATAAACAAGCAACAGGATTCTCAATTTAAAACACTTTATAAATGTGGCTCCTCAAATACAGCAGCCTCTTATCTCTCAGAAGCGCTATGTTTTGTTTAGAATCTATAAAAAAATGAAAATATTTTAAAGAGGATTACCAATTGTTCTGGGTAGCAGTTTTGCATTTTGAATCTTAATACATCTTAATACATCTTAATACATCTTAATAAATCTGCAAAAATCTGATGTACATAACGTAGGCATATTATATCTTCTTAATAATAAGAGTTTTGTAGAAAATTACTTTTACATCACAAGAGATCAAAAAAATATTGATTCTGTTTTTTTATTGTTAAAAAAGAAAAAAAAATACTGACTGCTTATCGAACAACCCGTAATGCATTCAGGTTGATTTAATTTAGTATCATTTAAACGTGATTAAAAAAGTAATTCATTTTACGCGATTTCAGTTTTCATAATAATAAATAGACGATTCTCTCGTTTTTTCTTTAATCAGCAAAGTTACATTGTAACACGAAACACATGCGCACTTGAAATTGTTTTCTGATTGAATTTGTTTCGATGTTTGGGAAATGTCTCCACAGTCAATAATCAATATGAAGTTAATTGGAAGTTCAAGATATAAAGAGTTTCTATGGATCGATCCTTTTTCATAGATATCGTGTTTCAGCATTTATTGGTTCCAGTTGGGTTCATAGATAAAATAAATTATACAGTGCATTGACTGTCGTACAGACGGTCGGGTTTCAATCCTGGCTTGGGGTAGTTGCCTGTCTAGACATGGATGACTATAATGCTCCTCATCTTGAGTTGATCATATTAGGAAGTGATGCATTCATTACCATTAGCGTATAATCGATGCTCTTTGTAAAAACAAATCGAGCTTAGGTATTTCGGACGATTCTAAACATCGGTAAACTCACGACTCGGTAAACAGCCGCAGATAGCATTATCGTTAGAAGTCTTGACTGTCGTACAGGCAGTCGGGTTTAAATCCTGGCTTGAGGTACTTGCATGTCTAGCCGCACTGATGAGCTGTGAGACAGCAAAACAGTGCTGCATGTGGATGACTGTATATATATATATATATATATATATATATATATATATATATATATATATATATATATATATACATATATATACATATATATACATATATATATATATATATATATATATATATATATATATATATAAATGTTTAGAGGTACAGAATTTATATATGGTTTTAAATAAAATGGTAGGCGGAAGTTTCTCGAGAGCTCTTTCGGCTATCATCTCTTCAGGAGCAAATCGATAGCAATCTAAATAATATTGTGGCGAAAATTAGTAAACACCTTGCTCTTCTGGTTCGCAGAAGATATGGGTGTGAACCCACTAATGGAAGCAAACATATTTTCAATTTTTCAAAAACGGTCCTTACAGAAATTGAAAATAAAGTTTTGTCTAGGGGCTTAGATTTTTGTATTCCCCCCACGAGTTTAAATAAAGAGAGAACACTTTCTGCCTTTGAAGTTTTGTTCTCTCAACTTAGACATAATGTGCCTAATTCCCCAGAAAAAATTGTTGGGATGAAATCCAATTTAGTTGCCTTAGCTCACCGATATAGTAACATTCCTGTTGATCATAGCGACTTTGTCTGGAACATAACGCAATTTAAAACGATGAAAGCGTTAAAATCTAACACCGATATTTATATGTGTAAACCAGACAAAGGTGCAGGAGTGGTGATTTTGGATAAATCCGACTACGTTGAGAAAATGGCAGTGATTCTCAATGATAGTTCGAAATTCCGTAAACTCGGCGCTGTCGAGGTGACGGATAATACTTGCAAGAACGAGGCTAAAATGCAGAGACGTTTACTTGCATTATTTAAAAAGAAGGTGTTTTGCAAGGATGTCTATGACAGGATCAGGCCCTCTGGGTCACAGCGTCCCAGAATGTATGGTCTCCCTAAAATCCACAAGCAAGGTGTTCCACTGAGACCCATTTTATCAATGGTTGGTTCAGCACAACATTCTTTGGCTCAGTGGCTTGTAGAAATTCTGCAACCTGTGCGTGAGCTATACACCACGCATTGTATCCCAGATTCCTTTCGGTTCGTTGATTGTGTACGTGGGTTGGATTCTAATGCAGAGACGTCTTTCATGTGTTCATTTGATGTCTCTAGTCTTTTCACCAACATACCGTTGGATGAGACTATACGCATATGTACCGACGCTTTATATGATGGTCACCTGACTGCTCCACGGTTTTCTAAAGATATTCTTATTGAACTCATTTTAATGTGTACGAAATCCGTGGAATTTAGTTTTTGTGATATTATGTACTGTCAGGTTGACGGGGTTTCAATGGGGAGTCCGTTGGCCCCAACTTTAGCGGATATTTTCGTCGGGTATTATGAATCCGTTATGTTTCATTCTACATCTAAACCCACTGCATATTTCAGATATGTTGACGGCACTTTTGCTATTTTTCCTTCGCAAAGTGATGCGTCGACATTTTTTAATAGGTTGAATTCTTTACATGGGGCTCTCAAGTTCACTATGGAAAGTGAGAAGGACAATTCGCTTCCTTTCTTGGACGTTCTTGTCGAACGCTCAAGGGGGGGCTTTCTCACTACAATTTATAGAAAGCCGACATTTACTGGACTATATGTGAACTGGTTGTCTTTTGTACCTAAATCACGTAAGGTCGGTTTAATTAATACTTTGGTACATAGAGCCTTCATGATTTGTTCGCCTAACAGATTGGATGTCGAACTCGATAAGATCAGGGAAATATTCATCAATAATGGTTATCCTGTTGACCTTATTGATGATTGTATTTTCAAAAAGGTTGCGGATTTTAAATCCCCTAAAAAGTTTGGACCCTTGAAATGCCCGGTTTATTTGAAATTACCGTGGATAGGGGAGGGGAATAATATAATTTCAAAAAAGATTCGAAGAAGTATTTACGATTGCTTCAATTCGGTGACCTTGCGTGTGGTATATACTACGAGATCTGCTTTTCCGTCTTTCGCAAGGATAGTTTGCCTTACATCCAAAATAGTAATATTGTATATCAGTTTAAATGCCAGTGCGATGCTGGTTATGTTGGGCGAACAACCTTGCACCTTTTGACTCGTATAAACCAGCATGTTCCATCGAAGATCAGACAAGGGAGGATGGGGTTCGGAGGTCTCCCTCCTTCTGCAGCCTTGGACTCTGCTATTGGCCAGCATTTGGTTGACAACCCATGCTGTGCCGATAGATATAAAATAGATTGGTTCGAGGTGCTACATAGAGCGGACTCCAAAAACCATTTAAAGATTTTGGAGGCTGTCTCTATTGCGGTGCGTCAACCTTCTTTGTGCCGGCAAAAAGAAACATCTAACGCATTGTTTCTCTTTGGGGAACTTTGAATTTTTTCTCCCGCTTTTTTTTTTTTTTTTTCTCCCTCGTTGTGCCAACATTTTTAATCGTTTTTTAAACGTAAATAAATTTAATTAATGCCCCTGTACGTTGGCACATTAAATAAGTTCCCCTATAGAACTCTTTATTTTCGCCACAATATTATTTAGATTGCTATCGATTTGCTCCTGAAGAGATGATAGCCGAAAGAGCTCTCGAGAAACTTCCGCCTACCATTTTATTTAAAACCATATATATATATATATATATATATATATATAGTACATATTTGTTTTGCGAAACTTTCTGAATGAATTCAATTATATATACGAAAGTGTATTTTTACCTAAAGTTGGGAATGATTTACCCTTTAACCAATTTCGGTACCCTGAAATAGGGAGTAGTATAGTTTTCTTAATATAATTATCCACTGATACGTGTTTCGTCGTCAACGACTCATCAGAATTGCCGAGTCTAGTCGATTTTACTGTGTTGCCGGGTATGCTGATGTGTTTCTAATTATGCGGCCAAGATTTGTCGCCTGTTCATCATTGACGACGTTTCTCCTTCCCACTTTTTTCTGTCAATTATGATTTTCAGTTATTAGTAATTTATTTCACTACATTGTTTTAATTGGTCTCCTTTATTCTGTTTTCTGTTTGTTGTTGTTGAACAAACAAGTAGCTATTGAATACTCGACGTGTATCTTTCCACCATCTACACTGATGCTTTTGATCTGACAAGATTTGAACACGATCCATTAAGCTACTATCGCCGGTGTCCACTGCTTTCTTCTGTTATTCGCAGCGTTTAGTCGTAAATTTTACTGCGTACGATATATATATATATATATATATATATATATATATATATATATATATATATATATATATGTATACATATATGTAGGTATATGTATATATAAGCATGCATATATAAATATATATGTATATATATATATATATATATATATATGTATGTATATATGCATATATATGTATAGATATGCACATATATTTATATACAAGTATATATATATATATATATATATATATATATATATATAAATATATATATATATATATATATATATATAGTACTAATTTTCAAAGACAAACAATTACTTTTGTGCGTCCATACGGAATCTTAGCAAAAGCAATTAGCGCTCCACCTGCGTTCCTTCCGATTAGGTTAATCTGGCAGAAAGTTAAAGAAGGTATACAATTGGAATTTAGTGTTGACAAATATTTGTTATAAAACTATCGTATAAGTAATTTATATAATCAGGTTGACACATCTTTTTCCCGCCAGATCGCCGAATTCATTCAACCATATAACAGTCTACCATCAGATGTTATACCATTTTGGAATACTACGCGCTGTATAAGAAATAGTACAGTACTACTGTCAAACTGAGGTGTAAGTCACAGCATTCCCTCCGCTAGTCTGTGGTTGATTCTTGCACAATATCGAAAACTCATGGCAGGCCCTCGTCATTAAAAGGTCATGGACGACGCACGATGACTTCCTCTAAGTAAGTTTGGCGCGAGAATACGTGTATATATATATATATATATATATATATATATATATATATATATATATATATATATATATATAGAGAGAGAGGGGGGGGAGAGAGTGAGAGAGATAAATTAGTCAAGTGGTTTAATTAACTGTGTTGTCAGGTATACTTGTGAGTTTCAAGTTATAAAGCTAAGATATGTCGCCTGGAATTTCTAACATTGTTTCCATTTTTGCTTAATTATGATGTTTAGTTATGATTAACTTACGACGTTCTATTGATTAACCTACTATATTCTATTGTTGCAATTGGTCTGTCTTATTTCATTTATTGTTGGAAATAAAATCAGGTACCTATTAAATACTAGAGGTGAACATTTCGTACATTAAATTTATACTGGTTCTGTATATCCGAGACGATTATAACACGCTATTACATTATTACAATCGCGATTTAATTCATTCTAGTGATGTAATTTAATATTTTTAAACATGATTAAAACATTTTTGTAGGCGATTTTATTTTTCATATCAATATATAGTCGATTAATACAGGTGATCCCCCAAAAAAAAAGCTAAGTGGGGGCCATCTAGAACATATGCTGTTGAATGGAGAAAAAATGGCAAATGCCTTAGTGTTTTTATGTGATGTTTTGAACATAATAAACTAGTTATAACTAAAGTTTCATTTCATTCGGACTAAAAACTAAGAAACGGGGCCTTATTAGAGTTGGGTCTCTTTATTTTTGGTGGGGGGGGCACCTTGTATTAACTTATTTTATCTAGTTTATTTTTTTAATAATCAAAGGTTGTTTTTCAGGAGAAACACATACCCAATAAGATTCTGTGATAGTTGAACTGGTTTCGATATTAGTACAATGTTTCCGCATTCAATAATCAATAGGGAGTTATTAGGCTGTTCAACATTTAAAGTTTTTCCATAAATAAATATATCATAATATATATTGTATTTTCGGATTTATTGACTAGTACGACGTGTCTGTAATAATTTTCTAAACTTTTTTTGTACATACATTTTCAATTATCGTAAACTCTTGAAAATTATGTATGTTTTTTGCGATACACCTTATGAGATGAATGACCAATTGTTTTAATGCCAGGATCTTATGAGCAGCTGCTACAAAAGATGGTTGAAAAGTAATTTACAGCCGTAGAAGATCATCCGACGGGAACAAGAGCATCATGTGTATACTATCAATAAATATATACGAAAACTGTATGGCCACTTATACAAGACCCCTCGTACATTAAATAAATCATTCACTGCTTTTTGTTGCAGTGGTTATTGTAATCTTTGAACATCCGCGTCCTGCATTGCATAAACATTGGGCAATGCACGATGACCAAACAGGTTTGTTCGATAATACAGTTACTTAAAAAATAGTCAGTGTAGTTGAATTAACTCTGTCGTCGGGTATTTGTTTGTAGCTATGCCTCCGAGGTGTGTTGCAAGGAAACACTTGACTTCTATCCTCTTTCCTTCCTTTTTTCAAGTAATTATGGTGTTCAGTTATTATTCACCTGCTTCATTTTATTGTTGTAATCAATTTAACGTATTTTTATTAGAAAAAAAATACACACACAAGTGCCTATCGACGTGTAGCTTTCCAACATATATAGTGAAGCTAGTGTTGTTGTAAAGAAAAAAAATAGTACAGAAAACCTTAGCTCACTGCAGCAGCGTCGCCCGTCGGTACTTTCCGTAGACTCGTGTTCACATCTGTCCCCATCTACTCCAGTGTCTTTTTTTTTAATAAAATAGAGAGTTCTCCAAATTTGGGTATGTGCGCGAGAGCACCCGATATCCTGCGAGACTACATTGTTATATAATACTGCAGCCACCATCTTGGACCCTTTTCAGCATCATGACGCTGCGTCGGTAAAGCGCACACCGAGGCTATTTAAGAGCTAAGCCTGCGTTCTCACAATCTTCGCCACAGCTGGGTATTTAGTTCGATACGTTGAACACCCGATACACTCCCATCTACTTGATCACGACTACTTCGCGATATAACGTCAACTAGGCATATTATCAGTGAACGAAATTGACTTTCACTAAATGTGTTTTAATTAGTGTGTGTTCCCTCCATGTGTTTCCTACTCTGTACTTCTGTTGACCATGTTAATTCGTGTTGTTCCTCTCGGCAATTAGCGCGTGTAAGCCCCTGATTGGGCATTCAGTAATCCAGTAAATCTTGCTACATTGAGTTCCTACGAATTGAAAAACAAGAGTAGACGTTGCAATTGTGCATATATGATTATCCAAAACTGTTATGTTTTTAAACCAAAAATATATACGTATACATAAATATTTATTAAAAGAGTATTGTGTGTACTATAAACTGTGAACGCAAATATTACGCAAGTACAGATCAGGAAAAATATCAGCATTAATATAATTACACGTAATAGTTAACAAAATATGATCAGGCTATGAGAAAACCGAAAACCTAATAGGGAATTAATTAAACTGAATGTTTAAAATAATATGCAAATTAGCTAGATCCGTTGCTAGTGGATGCAATTCCACGACCCATATATAAGGTAGTTGTATTTTCAATTTAAATAAACAGAAAACAGTGTTGCCGTTTTTTCTTTCTTGGCCTCCTGGCCAGGATTAAAGTGTAATATATTTTCTAAAGCTAAACTTAAAGTGTGCTTATCCTTAGTCAAGTGAGAGGGAAACACTCTATACTGAAACAATTATTATTTTGGAGCCTTACCAGATGGTCCGTTTTGCTATTCTATTGAGGAGATGGTTTGCCTCCACATTAAAAACGACCTTGTATCACATTTACTTTTCGTGGGGAATAAAATATTTATAAATAGACTGTGTTTTTAATATGAATATCAATACACGCTAAAAAATAAATAAGGAGTATATATAAGTATGAAAAATATATATAATTCCACATAGTGGCTCATGTATAAATGTTTATACACCGCATTGTCATCGTACCAAATTTGTGCTTGATTTATTTAGAAAAGAAAATGGCTGTAAACGAAAGCACCAAAATGAAGGAGTTACTTTCGGATTCGTCAGAAGATAGTCATACACCTTGACTGATAGCTTATCTCGCTACAACTAAAAACACTAAGTGGCATACTTAGCTGTTTCAAAGGCCAATGTAAACAAGTGTTTGATTATGCTTTTTTTTCTTAAAAATGGACTTCTATTAAATTTCCGCCATAACCGATCATTAGGGTGCTGTCTCGCCAAACTCTCTTTAACCCTTATCCTTGACTGGATACTGTGCCTTGATAAGTTATGCCTCTATTGTAAAAAAGAGATACGTGAAACGAAATCGAACGCAGAATAGCGATGCGACAGCATGTTACTGAAGCCACAACATCACGCGATTTGTAAATACACGTATGTACATATTATTAACGGACATATGAACAAACGTAGTCAATTATCTGTGCATAAACTTGAACATAATGGAAAATTTACATTATGTTCATTTGTATTCATATATGCAACTAATATCCGAAGATTGCCAGAGACAGTGATGACCTCAGGCCTAATATGTGTCAAGGTCGACCTTTTTGCTAGCAAATGATTTGTCCTTGGGCGAAATACAGGCTGGTCTACACGACAATGTTGCAATTAGAGCACGAACGACGTCATCTACTTCATTTCAATCAAATAAGTTAGAAGGTTTCGTTTCTCTTTTGAATTGTTTCTTCTAAACGCCGAAGGAGGTGAAAACTTAGTTTATTCCTTACATACTTCTTCGCCCATCTCTTTCTCTCTATCCCTATTTATATCATTCTCTCTCTCCCTCTCTCTCTCTCTCTCTCTCTCTGTTTGTCTCTGTCTCTTGCAAGATACCTTTGGCATATTAGCAGTGCTCACTAAGGATGAATAGTCTTCACTGTATCATTTCCTTCCTCTGTCTTTTTCTTTATATCAATCTCTATACTTTGTTTCTCTCGCTCTGTCTCTCTATCTCTCTCTTGCAAGATGTCTTTAATATACTTAGAGTATTACATATATTTCTTCTCCACCCCCTATATCACTATTAATATTCTGTCTCTCCCCCTTTATATATATATATATATATATATATATATATATATATTTATATATATATATATATATATATATATATCTTCTGCAACATAAATATTATAAATATTGCAAACTAACAATACTCACTTCGTTTCCTATTTATGTGTATCTTTCTCTATATCACTCTGTTCTTTCCAAGCTTTTCTCTATTTTAGTCTCTGTTCTTCTCTAACCATCACTATAACTTTCTTCTTCATCACTCTTGTCCTTCCTCCTCTATCTTCATCAAATTATTATTATTTAGGAAGATAAAATCTAATTCTATATTATTTCTCTTCATTTATTTGTTTGTCCTTTTCTCTGATATTTCCTCTTTCTCACATACTTATTGTTCAACTCATAAGAAGATGCGTTCCTCATCCTTTCACATTTTTGCCCGTCGCTCTTCTAATAACTATCAGCTAATTTTCCTTCTCCCAGTGTGTTGCATAGTCTGCTTGATCGACAAGAATGAAGATAAAGTTCTAATTACTTTCTAGCTTGCTGTAAACTACACTCACTCTCTATGATTTTCCTTTTCCCCCGTAAAACTAATGTTATACAAAAGTATGGGCAGAGTTTCTTTTATCATCGTTTTATTGTTATCTCTTTCTAGATCACAACCACCCTCTCTCTCTCTATCATTCTTCCTATCACTCTTTTTTCAAATTTCTTCTTTCTTTATCAGTCTCATTATCTCCTTATTTCATAGGAACTTTACCCTCTCACCGTACTACTATCTCTTGCTATAGCGCTCATTCTTTCTCTCCTTTCATCCTTTCTCGTACTATAATTTTATAAAATAAAGACTGAGTACAATTTGTGTATTTATATTATTCTGCATCTCTATACTACTGCCCCACTCTTTTTCTTTCACATAATATCATGCAACAGTTACCATGAATAAATAAATGCCCGTACTATTTATTTCCTCGTATGACACACCTTTGCCACCCTCATTATAACTAGCTTACTATTTTTCTTTCTCTATCTTTCCCATACTATAATTGTTTAGCAAAAATGACAACATATTTTTTTAGCTACTTTTCCTTTTTCGTATATTTATCTGCCATCCTTCTCATTGTTACTCGTGGATGAAGATACAGTGTTCATTATTATTTTAAAAATAGTTATGGCTCCTTCCGTATCGCGCTGTCTCGCATTTCGCTAGTTATAAGTGTTCAACTATCGTTTCAATAAATCCATATAACTACTAATATTATACACACGATATATCAATTCACACTACTAATACTGTGGGCTTTTTATCCTGGTTTTTAGCTAGATCTTTTGTGTTAATTTGATAACGGTAATGGATTACTTGAACAAAAGATACCACACACGACAAATGCATACATCGACGCAGAGGAACACACACAAACATACACACACACACACACAATATGCTGAGACCGTGTGTGTGTATATATATATATATATATATATATATATATATATATATATATATATATACATATATATATGTATATATATATATATTTATATATATATATGGAGGATGAGTGTGTGTGTGTGTGTCTATCAATACAAAAGTACAAAATGAGTGCCACGACATTTCTCAACCTATATACTAAACGAATTGTTTATCTACAGACTTTAACTTAAGTATATAGAGTATTCAGACACGTGGAAAACTTTTAATTGGTTTTCACCCGGAAAGAATAATGCTAAATGGTAAAAAATGAAAAAAAAAATCGAGTTAGAGGGTTATTGGATATCTATCTATTTGTCAACTATTTTGTGGTCGTGCATGCGCGAATTGTTGGCATTATCTTTAGAATAAGTAGTTTTAAAAACACGTTTTAAAGACTAAGTTAAGCTTGCCTTATAGTTATCGTACTAAACTCAATTTCTTTAGGTTTTGGTACTAAACTTAGCTCCAGTATATTTTCTTTATTAAAAAGAAGTGAACTGTTAAAAAAAAAAAACAATATACTCGCATGCACAGATCTCAGTTTTTTGCGTTTTTTTACTTCATGGTTTTATACAGGAGTCACTACATATCAAGGCCTGGGGGTCACACGAGGATAGGGGTTAATGAATGTACAGTATGAATGTCAATGTAAATAATGTCGTATGAAATGGTTAGTAGTGGAAATATTAAATATTGGATTACAATATGAGCTGGCTCATCTAGAACTTGTAACTGTGGACCGGAAAACGACTATATTGTAGTTTGTTGAAGAGCAGAAAAACCGAACAGTTCCAAAGGCATACAGTTCTAAAAAAAAGCTATGTTCATGGAACTTTTCTTTAGTTTTAGGTATAGATGAAAAGCGTTGGAAATTATCGATAGTGGTTTCAGAAAAACGTGTGTTTTTCGTAAAAGTCAGGCCAGTGCGGACCATAAATTGGAGATCAAACGAGGATGCCATGAAAATAACAATAAAATAGAGACAGAATCGTGTCCTCTCTTCTTTGGGAAAGAGTTTGCTTAGAAGAGAAAAATGCATCCCCCACGATACTAGGAAATCCATTTTGAATACTGTCAATTAAGGAATCTACTCAGATATGAAAATTAAACTCCATCTTTGGACGTAATTACCTCTCCTACAACTAGAAAATTGTATCAGCAGTGAGATATCTACTGGATAGGTAGAAAGACCCCACAATTTTTCCAGCAACTTTGTCAACAGATTTGATGTACGTGTTCCATCTCAGATCAGGAGTAAAGTCAAAACCTTGAAGCTGTTCAAAAAAAGAAGACTCCCTAAGACAAAAACCATTAATTTCAATTGATGCCAAACGGGCTCAGAGCGTTGATGATAGGAGGATAGAAGCTTAGTTTTAGATGCTTTAAAATTAAACTAGAACCTCTTTCCCTACTCCACCTGGTTATCAAGATCAGAGAAGAGAACATCAGAGAGAACTTGGTCGTTTAAGGCCTTTGAAGTGTTGCAATGGATGGTAATGTCGTCAGCATAAATGTCTACGAATAATCTTTGGTTAAGATTTGGGAGATCATTGGTGTAGATCAGGAAGATAGTTGGAACCAGGATGAACCCCTGAGAAACTTCAACGTTAATATTGTGAGTTTCTTAATTCTGCCTATCAGCAACTACTCTTATGAACCTATCAGAGATAAATAATTTAATGATTGAGAAAAAATTTCCAGCGATACTGTAGCTAGGAAGTATTTTGAAGTAAACCTTTATCCCATAACTTAGCGAAGACTTTTAATATATCAAGGATAATTGCCCTAGAAAGGACGTCACCGTCGCGAGATTCGCTAATCCTGTGATATATAACTGGTAGCACGTCTGTTGCATATCTAGCAGAACGGAATTCATCCTTCATATCACTGAAAGGGTAATTTAGCTGAGGTGGTTGATTATTTCTCTATTACACACATATTCCTGCATTTTACTCAAGACGCACAGGAGACTGATTGGTCTGTTTGAAAGGTAGATGACCGATAACATGAATTTTTATACGAGGCTTATTTATAAGGTTTTCCAGCGTGTTAGGAAGCAATTCTCTTTAAGATAACGCTTAAACAGCTTTGTAAGTATAGGAGCTAGTTCTAATTGAGGCATTTTGAGCACTATATGAGAATACAGTCATGGTCAGTTGCTTTACTTGATTTTTTTAATTATCTTGGACCCATTATAGTTGTATATTGTATAGCGTGTTTGCAGACGCAAGAGGAAATACTGGCGACCTAATGCATAGGGTAGAATTAGCTGCAAAGTTTTTGACAAAGAATTTGGCTTTGTCTGATACTCACGAGATTACCCCAAATCATTTGATAATGATTTGGGCAGAGCACACCCGTTTATCAGGACCCTGTTTGTTATTTGCCAACATTAGTGGGAACTAAGCTGCTGTTCAGCTAATTTATATGAATTTATTCGTGAGATCACATGCCCTGCGATCAGAATTATTTTCTGCATTTTTAATTTAAAAAATATTGCATTTTATTGGTTAGTTCTGCCACAAAAGTATGTTGATTTATATTTTAGTAGCGTTTTTTTTAAATACAAATGATACTAGACATCAGGCATCCCGCGGTTTTATGTTTAACTTATTATATACTGCATCTTTTTATATTAATTCTTACAGAACAATATGTTTAAGTATCGTATAATTGGTGTTGCCCATGTGAATATGAATTATCTTCGAAAGATTGACGCAGAAATAGAAAGATTGTGCATAGGCTGCGCCTCAGTGACATTTAAAAACAGGTGCTATGTCCATATACCCCTAACGAATAATACATCATTTGCTACGGATTAAAACCATCCTTAACACCGGCCACTAGATGTGACCTCTGCCCCCGTCGAAGCTGTAATAGTCGTTATCGTCCTTCTACCAGGAGTTCTTTACAAGATTCATCCGTGTTGCAGGCCGCATTGTCGGTTCAAGATGCCGGGGGGCCACTGAAAATCAATTACCTTCTCGTGCAGTCCAAAAGAAGAAAACGCAGAGGTTTCTAGGCTACTAAAAGTTAATTCACGAAATTTACAGGTGTTTTACACATATACAATTGTTCTGTTCGATCTCGTTATACCAGAAAACAGTCCCCAATCTAATTCTTCCTTCTCTACGGTGGCGACGGTGGACAGAAGAGACGGTTGACTTCTTTCTGGGGCATTGTGCTCTCTTGAGATTCGGCTCCAATCTGCTCCTTTTTGAGCCAGCCATTTAGTTATATATTGAGGAAAGGGGTTGGTTGGAGTTATCCCTAGACCAACCCATCAATCAACACATTATTCCGGGGAAGTCCCGAGGCCTGTCACGGCCTTAAAACTTGTGATCACAGGACAATCTCATTCACGCGCTTACAGGGGTTGATCGTTTGACCCGTCTAACCTTAGACTCAAAAGCTAGACGCCCTTGAGCCGGGTATTGCAAAGACAAGAACGAAATTATATTTCGTTCAAGCTTCAAAAATCTCTTGTCATTTTCCTCAAACAATGAAACTACATGTATGTTTAAAAAAAACATAATAAATCAATCCTTTCAGATAGATTACACGCCGCTAATCGGGCACCACATAATGCTTAACAGACAATATCAGTATAATTTACCGGACATACTCAGTGTTTCGGGGTTATCAATCTCCCCTAAACGGAGAGCTCGATCGCTCCCTGGGGCGGTCACACCATACGGGCACATCACTCTCAGTACACTACTTGTAGTTTACTTCAGTCTCATGGAAAATATCTCAAGAGAGCTAAACCATGTAGTTCATTAATTTCCCCATGTTCCCTATGTTTACTGCAAACAATTTAGTGGCTACACTTTAAGTAAGTTGTAAAAATAAAATAGCGACCTCATAGTCGTAACACTTCCAATATCTTAAGTTATTAATAAATGAACCAACGTAAGAAGTAAATGGATACAGAAAGGTCCCAATACTCCACAAATTAATACCTATACTTACCGACACACGTCTAATAAATAACGGCACTCGCCGAAATACGTCGGAGAAGCTAGCATAAATAACTTAACTACATTTATGAACAAGCCCACCTCTCGTTACCCTTGAATACCATCCTAAGCCTCACCGTTTAATAGTAAACTAAGCGAACAAAAAATAATTTACAACAAATTGAATAAAGGTAAGTTCACTTTGCATACGGAATAATCAAATACCCGAAAACTATTAAATAATTATTGGAATGTTAATATATCCCTACAAGAAGTATTATCGTAAAGCAGCGATGCATTAATAACCCAATCACAAATTGAACCAAAATGATAACTAAGTACTCTTACTATTAAACTCTAGAAACGAGATACTCACCAAATATAGATAAATATGTGCTATTATGCATCTGTTTGCATGTGCATAGTCTGATAATCCTATGCGTTAAAACGGAGCATATAAAACTATCAAATATATACCTATTCTAGTATTAGAGAAAATGGTTAAATAAAACAAATGAAAGAATGACAATCATCGACATTAGGTTTATATATAGATATAAACATTATGTGCCACGATAATTATCTCAAACAATGCGATCGAGGAAAAATATAACTACCGGTACACCACCTTTATTAGAATTATTTGAACTATATAAATAAGCCCCCAAAACTGTTAATTTGACCATATGAACGTATATCTTATAAAGAAAAAAAAAACAAATAGATAAATACAAAATTTTAAAACTTTAAACAAATAGAATGTGTAACAAACAGTAAACGCAATAAAATAAATACACATATAAATAAAATGAAAAAAAAATGAATAAAATTGTCAATAGGAAAAAGAAGTAACCACCGCAAAATAAAATATAAAATACCATAGAAACCTAGGATAGGAGAGTAGTGACCATAAGAGTATAATATTACTTCAGAAGAAAGCGAAAACTTAGACCAATAAATAACCGCCAAGTTAAAAGGTGACATCCACTTACA
Organism: Euprymna scolopes; assembly: GCF_053919585.1. NCBI lineage: Eukaryota > Metazoa > Mollusca > Cephalopoda > Sepiida > Sepiolidae > Euprymna > Euprymna scolopes. The sequence goes on from NC_136516.1 coordinate 3,890,799, forward strand.
ACTGCGACAACTTAATCACACGAATTTGTATTTTCTCCCTCCCTCCCCTACCTTCTTTCACCAACCCTCCCTCCTTCCACACCTCTTTCTTAACCACATTTCCCTCACCAACCCCCACGGCTAATATCCACATGTATACACCATCATTGTTCCAGAACGTATACCACACTCGGATATCTTATAAAAATTAATGTAAATTTGAATACTGTATCATTATTCGTTTTTCTTTGTCTGATTAAGTGATACCCTGTAATTGGGATTCCACTGAAACATGTATGCACAAATTATTATTATATAATAATCTGCATTGAGAACCTTTACATTATATCTAGAAACTGAATCAATACAACCACTATATGTATTTATAAATATATATATATATATATACATATACATATATCTATATTTATTTATATATGTATACCTATATATATATATATATATATATATATATATATATATATTTACATAGATATATACACACATATATATATATATATATATACACACATATATATACATATACAGGTTGGCCGCCCACAAAACAAAAGCTTAATCGAGGTCATCTAGAACATATGCCGTAGAACGGAGAAAAGAAAGCCAAAGACCCTAGTGTTTTGATGTGCTGTTTTGAATACAATAAACCAGTTATGACCACAGTTTCATTTCATTCAGACAAAACACTAAGAAACGGGTCCTAATAACGGTTGGGGCCCGTTTTTTTATCACCCTGTATATATATATATATATATATATATATATATATATATATATATATATAAACATACATATAAATATGCATACATATACATATACACCCCACACACACACACACACACACACACACACACACACATATATATATATATATATATATATATATATATATATATATATATATATATATAACATCGGCTCGTGAAAATATAACTCACCTTGGAAATTCACAAAAAATGTATATTGATGTTATATTGAGGACCCAAACTTATGAAATATCAAATATCACTACTGAAACATGTGCGCATGCGGTGGAAGTTAACAAAACTTCAGTTTTCATCGAATAAATACTAATTAGAAAGTTGTTTTTATTTTTTTTAAAAGCCTTTATATCTACCCTTTTTGTGTGTCTTTATTTCACGCAACTATTCGACCAGCTTAATAAAAAAAAAATGAAGTAATGAACCACCGGTAGTTGAGATGCCAAAATTACTACATCTGTTCGTATCAAGAATAAAATAAGCTACCTCATTTGTTTTCGAGTTTGATGTGCGTGATTGTATAAAACTTATAAACAGTATGATGGATCGTCTAATGATAAAGGCCAACCTATTTATATTTTGTATAAACCAATGAACGGTTGCAATGTTTAGCGTAAAAAAAACGAGGCTGCCTAATTGAATATTAAAATACAACACTGTCACTGATAAGCTTTAGTTGCTTATTATTTAAGTATGTTATTAGACATCTGAAAAGTGAATAAATAACAGCCTGAATGGTAAAGGACAGTTCAACGTGCATGGAAGGACAGCAAATATGGCCGCATTTTGTTTGCTAGGCCCTGAATTACCTCCCTTGAGAGAAATTAGTTCATAAACTGGTTAAGAGATAGATACTATCTCTGCTATCTTTTCGGTAGTTTATAGGGTCACAATGAAGATAATTGAAAAGCCAATGCGGAAAACAAAAAGCAGAATATATAGAAGCTTTACTTGTGCATGAATTTTTTCTGATAAACACAATAAAAATGATATAAAAATGGATATTTCCGTAGATGATATCATTAATCTTTCCGTAGCTATCTACTATTCTATATATATTCTTCAGCTCTCAAAGATATTCACTCTGGATTTTACCATGCAATTTTGGATGTGAATTGTTATATCCTTTTCGTTAACTTTCCTCACTCTATGACATTTAAATACTTAAACAACTTTTAATTGTGATTTTCAATGTCTCACTGATTTTAGCAAATAAGGCGTGAACCATTATACCTATTTGCTAATATTTTCTCCTCTGAAGAGATGGTAAACATCGAAATCCTATAGGATAAGGAGTTAAATTTCAATGTATTTTTTATCTTACATAGAATAATAAAAATCTTTTGATTTGAAATTTAAACTTTCCACGTCATAAATTAATAAATTAATTGGATGATAAAAAAAAAAATATATATATATATATATATAGATATATATATATATATAATTTAAAAAATATAATTATCCACTGGCACGTGTTCGTCGTCTACGACTAATCAGAGTGGCTGAATCTATCTATCTATATATCTATCTATCTATCTATCTATATATATATATATATATATATATATATATATATATATATATACTTTCTTGAAGTTTTACATTTGGATTTTACCGTCACTGGATTTTTTTACCTTCTACCAGACTATCCATTAATGTGTAATCACCTTTTTCTTTACCATATTCCCTCTGCTTAACTTATTTTGTTTTCAAGTAAGATCTTTGACTTATTTGTTGTTTCATCAAATACTTCTGCATGCAAAATCCGATCCTGCATTTTGCTAATTCCTACCCTCTGATGAGAAGGAGAGTATTTCTTCGAAACTCCGCGGATTAAGGACTATCCATTTATCTAGTGTTTCCTTTTCAGATTAAATATGTTTTTAACTCATTTCAAAGTGTTTTTAACACATTTCATTAGCTGTTTGCTCATATATATATATATATACATATATATATATATATATATATGTGTGTGTGTGTGTGTGTGTGTGTGTGTGTGTGTGTGTGTGTGTGTGTGTGTGTGTGTGTGTGTGTATTAGCTGTACATTGCCGGCATTGCCAGGTAAAACAATAAAAAAAATAAAAAAACACACATATTGCCGGGAGGAGAGTTTAGTCGTATAAGATTTAGTATATATTGAATATACTTTGTTACAGTTTTCCTGAAGGTTGAACATATTGTAGCTTTTGCATCCATAAAACATGATCATATTTATTTGTGAACTGAAAACGGAGGAATAATAATTTCCGATAGTTTAAAGGGAAATAACTTTTATTTTTATTTTTTAAAGCGTTATAAATGTGAATTAAGCATAATATAATTAAAATAAATACAGTTAATATGGAATTTATAAATAGAATATTTTAGCGTTACTATATACTACTTTTTATATAGTCTATCCTCATTTTAATATATAGGATCTCCCGAGCATATAATTTATAATCTGAAAAAGTGACACACGTACGGACATACATTAAAGGTACTATGCTATTTATATTCAGATTATTATTATTATTATTATTATTATTATTATTATTATTATTATTATTATTATTATTATTATTATTATTATTATTGGCTCAGGAGGAGCTTTTTCACAGGTACTAAAGAATCTTCACTTTAAAATCACCTGGGGTTTTCCCTGGAAGTTGAGTAACAACAAGTCCCCCCAGTTTTGCAGTACTCTCCACCTCCTCCAAATGAACCTGCATTATCGATACAGCCGCTTACAATTGATTTCTCGCTAGCAGCGGTCATTAGACTCACGGAAATTTGAGTGGCAATAAGCCTCCCCAAGGTTCCAGTTCTCTTCACACTTGTCCAGCGGAAGTCTGGTCAGTGCTTTCTCTTTGGTCTTTCCATCCTACGTTACACCACTTTGTTATTTGGCATCATTCTTTTTGGGGGGCGCAATGATTGGGTAATAGGAGGGGATGGGGACGGAATAGAGAATTTATGAACATCTTCAAGTTCTTGGTTCCATGTAACGCTTCTTCATAATTTGTCTCTGTGTCACTGCAGTAGATTGTGAAGCCCGTGCATGAGCTTTATGTGTATCATCTCCGAATTCAGGGGTTTTCTTTAATATTTCAGCCGTTTTCATTATTATTATTAGTAGTAGTAGCAGTAGTAGTAGTAGCAGTAGTAGTATTGTTGTTGTTGTTGTTGTTTCTGTTATCAAATTTCGTATACCGACTGATGTAATACCAAAATGATCACATCTATATAGCGAGTGGCTTCACTGAATATTCTTGCTATTTTCACTTAGATATTACCGCCCCAATCTCCTTGAGTGAAGCACGATATCAGTGAAGCGCTCACAACATTCGGAGCAGCTGAATTAATTTAATGACGTTATGTGCACCAGTGGACTAGGCGGCCCCTCACAGGTTTGGACTTGATTTGGAAAATGTCACTAGCGGGTAACAGCCCAGTCGTCCCATACGTACGTGCTTCTTCTCACTTGGTTTGCCGCTCCCTCACTCTCGCTAGATTCGCGGTGGCGAGCGTCCGTATTTCGGCGGCTTATTTGGATTCACTCGCTAGGAAATCTACGAGACATCTATTCATCGCTTCGTTACATATTTGATGGAGCGTTAGCTCGGAAAGCAAGGCGCTAATTCACTTACCAACATTGATATAATCTAAAAAGCGGATATATATATATATATATATATATATATATATATATATATATATATATATAATATATATTTTGTATTTCTTTTGTATGTGTATACACACACATATATGCATATATACACATGTATGCATGTATATTCTTACATAGATGTGTGTGCGTGTATGTGTAGTAGTTTTATAGTTGTAGTTTCCTAGATGTAAATCCACTGAAATATAATTGTTGATAATGAATGTTCGGTGAACAACCAACGTTATTGAAGTATACTTATTTATACAAATATTATGGGGTACATATGTGCATACATGTGTTTAATGTGACAATATTAATAATCCTAATTTAATAAAAGCAGGGTTGAAAAAATAATTATATATATATATATATATGATTTCAACGTCTTGTCAGACGAGTTCCACTACCTCAGACACTTAAACTCCATGAGTCCAAAAATGACTTCCATCGCCACAGGACCATTATATTAATTGACAAATGCCTGAGGGAGTATCTATACACAGATGATATTACAGAGTCTTAGCTTTGTACGACAGTTAAGTCTCTCTCTCGGTTCCAAATGTTGAGATCCAGCAACAATCAAGAGCAAGATAGCCAGCAACAAGTTAAACTGCAGACCAAAATAATGCGGATACTTATCTCCCGCTTTATGTTTTTTTTTTTTTTAAATCAGAGATTTGTATCTAATAGGAAGGTTGCCTTCACCACGGCTTACGGGAGCCCTCTCCACCCCAACAAACACATACATACACACAAACTCACACAGTGTTAGTTGGTCGTTGACCCCGAAAAAGGGTTCATTCGCTCTTTGTAAGGTCTTGTTTTTAATCCTTCGGGGAGACTAGCCACCCTCCTCATAAACAAGTCTGGTGGGGGAACCAGTTTAGTCGCCGGGGACCCGACAATGAGGCAGGTAGTACTGGGTTTCATGGTACCAGTAGCATATGACATGACCTGACATACACATATATACATATATGAACTACATAAATATCAATTTCAATATCAATATCAATATACTAGCATTTCAGCCCGGCGTTGCCCGGATGTTTGGATGGGTCTGTTGAGCAAGAAAAAATGTGGAAGTAGGAAGGCAAGCTGAAAGCAGTACCGCGAGGGATGAAAAGAGCGGGGAAACCTGACGTCTTTGCTGTTACGACCACCGCAAAACGGGAAGTGACTCATATTTAAATTAGGAGCCAATCGAAAGGAAATGATGGTTTTCCAAAATATCGGCGAAAAAGCGACCCTCCCTGTAGAACAGTACTCAGTTCAGGGTTGAAATTAATGTGTTTAGCCAATTTTTCGATATTTGTCGTCTAAAAGGTCGAACGTCAAAACGATACTGATCCTGTAACAATCCGTTCCCTCTGTTTCAATTTTTTGGCAGACATGCAAACATACATACATACATACATTTATATATTGGTAACTAAAAATTTTCGACCCAAACCTATTTATAACCTTGCCCTATCTCTGAATACCCTTTATGTAAAATTCCAAATGTTTAGACTCGAAATTGTCTGGGTAATTGCGAAGAGACCGCAGTGGTCAATTTTTTTAACTTTGACAATTATGATGACCCCTTAAAATTTATTGTTTTGGGATATAATCAAGTTATTAAGTAAGATCAATGCTCAAGAAACTCAGACACGTTCACTTTTGTATATATATATATATATATATATATATATATATATATATATATATATATATATATATATATGAAATATACTATTTCTTGCTGTCAATCTATTCGTTCATGACTATATTTTGTTAAAACAATGCGTTAATACTCAATTATGAAATATTTTGACATAAAAAGTATGTGTATATCAACGAGTACCGAATTTTCAAATTTATAATTCTGAATACTATATATATATATATATATATATATATATATATATATATATATATATATATATATATATATATATAGGTGTGTGTGCGTGGGTGTGTTGTCGTATAATATATTAAAATTAGAAAGTATTATATGATTTGTTTAATAAAATGAATAAAATAAAATACATATCATAATGCAATGATATTAAAAAAATTGTAATTTAATAAATCTATGGCATTTAGTACAACATGAAAACAGTGTGGTATGTTTTGTATTGTATAGTGTTCAATTTAAATCCGATGAGTAATATTAAAATGTTATTTTAAAATTATATCTAAAAAAAATTAAGCTGTTGAATGACCATACTTAACGGAACGTGTGAAGGCTAAACATTCTAACTGTAAGTCTAATTTAAATATTTAGAAATTCGAATAATATTAATCTTTAATATTTAAATCTCAAATTATAAATAAAATTATTTATGTGTGTATTGCTGAATACAATTTATTAATACGGAAATTGAAATTTAGTGATTTTAATTTGAAAAATCAAAGATCGCGTAACAAAAAGAAAAAGGTTATTTCTCTCATAATTCTTCGGAGTTCGTGATCATGCCCATATGTGCATTTTTTAATCGTTGAATGATTTGTCTTCTGGTGAGTTAATAGCAAAATAAATTCATTGGCCCACAAAATAATTAAATAAATATGTTTTTGCTACGAAAGATTTGCTGTCAAAAATAATGCTTGAAAATATACTTAAACAAGTAAATTTAAAGATTGCAAGCAAATTTAAATTTTTAATACGGACATTCGTTATATATATATATATATATATATATATATATATATATATATATATATATATATATATATATATACGCATAAGATATGTTCGAAAGTCAAATTACAACGCAATATTACAAAAAGAAACATTTTTTTTTTTAATTTATACATTCTGGACTAAAACTCCATCTTCTGAATTTTATACATTTTTTCTTTCTTTTTCCGTCTTTCTTTCCCCGACTCTATATCTGTGCCTAAATCAAAACGCGGATTCCATGAACAAGTCTTCTTTCTTAGAACTGCACGCCTTTGGAACTCTGTTCCGTCTGCCTGCTTCCCACCGGACGACAACTTGGATGTCTTCAAGTCCAATGTTATCAAATTCCTAATCAACCGCCCCCTTAAGTAAACACTTCATCAAATCTCCACACTAACGTAATGTACTTGCAATAACCCTTATCCCTGAGTGGTTTCTGGGCCTTGATAAGTGGTGATCACTGTGTAAAAAAATGTGAAAGTGGAGAAAGAAAAATTCTCTAGAAAAGGTACGCGGTTCCATTTTAAAATTCCGGAAGATACCTTGACTACACGAAATTAACGTCGGGGTGTGAGTTTGTTAATACAGGCGTGAATTTGGTTTGAACAAGTATAGCGTACATTGCCTCCCGTTAGTGCACAGTGAATGAGGCATAAAAATGACTAAGTTCAGCATTTGTCCCCCCCTCTTTTGCCTCAAAATTCCCAGGGAACGTCAAATCATTGTGTAATAAAGAAACAGTGCAGTTTTACGCTTTAACATATGTAAATTGGAATTCTGAACAATGCAACATTATAGAAATGACCATGTCAATAATTTGGCTCCCCAATTTAGCCCCAAATCACCAAGGCCTTAATATATATAAATTTGAGGTCAGCACCACACAAAACAGATAAATAGACATATACAGAAAAGTTTTTAAAAATATTGTAAAATAGTTAAACAAAAAAAAAATGGAGTTTTTATTATCCCGAATGGAGCCCCTGGCGTACATTCAAGCGTAATTGCGAAGTATAGACAAACAAAATTATGTAGAGATCAGTTAGTTTCAACGTTTCACAAAGTTTTATAAAAATTCAAGGAATCGTTTTTTTTTATAAGCAAAAAATTACAATTTAAACCATTTTAACCCGATAGGCACCCCTAGGGTGGGGGCAACCGAAGTTTTCCCGGAAAATCAGTTCTATTTCTTTTTTACTCTTGTGTAACGTTTGTGTAAAATAATTCAAAGACGTAGTTATTGAGAAAAGTACGGACAGGCGATCAGACGAACGGACATGTGTGACTTTACAGGTTCACCCTTCTTTTGTCGGAGGACCAATAAAATAAGTAGGATGGTGTTTGACTCCGAAATATAAGTCCATTGTAGTGACAATTTTCTGTTTCTTAATTTTCGGCGAGAAAGAAAGTAAATAAAAATTTTTAAAAAAATAACGTGATTTTCCCTCGACTTCCAAAACCAACGAAAACTAGGTTATTAAAGAGCTGGTTTGTTCTCTTTAAATTGAGATATGCCTCAATTTCTATGCAGATCAAGAACATCGTTTGCTAATCTTTGCCATCTTTTGACACAGGGGTAGAGGATTGATAATTGTTTGAATTTCGGAAAGGATGATCAGACTTTGTTTTTATAGGTCAGTGCGCTCTTCGTCTAGAATATTGGCTTTTCACGTCAACTATTTTCCGATCCTTGAGTCACATCATTTTACCGTGGTAGATTAATTATGTCATGTTGTTTTAATTTGCACGACATAAACTTCCTTAAAGCTTTTACGGTTTTTTTTTTTTTTCTTTGAAAGATTTATTAATTCGCAAAGTTGTGATCAGCCAAGAAAACTGGATATTTTCGCTTCTGTCAATGAACAGCGTCAACGCACTTGTTTTAAATGTTATTCTTAATTGATTACACGGATAAAATTATGCCTTTGCATTGTTGTCTCTTTAGCTGTGCTACAGCTTTCTTAGTGTTCATATTCTTATCAATCGAAAAGGTTTTCATCAATGAAATCGAAAAGGTTTTCATCAATGAAATCGAGTTGCGTAAACGACTCACATAAATAGCTGTCTTCTATATCCGGATTGTGAGGAAACGCTCTCATTTTAACGTCCATACGTTT
>NC_136516.1:3902500-3947500 GCF_053919585.1 Euprymna scolopes
ATAATGGAAATAGTATTCCGACAAAATAGAGAAAATAAAAAAGGAACAAACCGTATTATGTGTTCACCAACGTTTCGTCTTTATTTCGAGACTTCCTCTGGGTGAATGAGATTAAGAAACCAAAAAATATACCAGTACAAAATATTTTGTACTGGTATATTTTTGGTTTCTTAATCTCATTCACCCAGAGGAAGTCTCGAAATAAAGACGAAACGTTGGTGAACACATAATACGGTTTGTTCCTTTTCTATTTTCTCTTTCTCTCTCTATATATATATAGGTAATTACCAAATATATTCCAGATTTAAACAACAAATAATTATCAAAAAAATTCAACACAAACACACACCCACTATTGGATTTATTTTCCTCATATATATATATATATATATATATATATATATATATATATATATATATATATATATATATATTTATCGAGCTCATACTGTTTTATATATATATATATATATATATGTGTGTGGGTGTGTGTGTGTAAAAGAACAAAAAACATAACTATAACATTACATTGGGAGATCCCACATCAATTTGTATAATGCGATAACCTATCTAATCTGGTTACCCATTTCTTAACTTGGAATGATATTATCCCATTTATTGTTTTTAACTATAAATAGAGGGAATGTTTTTGACGGATACTCTCGTGGATATTCTTGACCTGATTCTTGGCCGGATGAGGTGATTTTCCCTGGCAAGGTGGTCACTGAAACATGTTTGCGTACGTGTAGCCATTAGTTATCAAATCCAGCATATATATATATATATATATATATATATATATATATATATATATATATACATACTTACATATATATATATATATTTATATATATATATATATATATATATATTTCTATGTGCCTATTTTAAAATATTATTATGTTTATATCGTTTTTCTATGATTATAATTCACGTCCTTGCGAAAACATATTGTATATTTTCCTCTTTTTTGCATATTTTTGGAGATCATTGTCTTTCTCACGCGGTATATATATATATATATATATATATATATATATATATATATATATGCATATATATTTCATATGTGTTCCCATGTCTCTGTGTGTATATGAGAATATGATTGAAATGTGTTTATTAAAGTAAACAAATACGTTTATCTGAGAAAACACGGCGCCAAGTGTGAATATTTTTTAAAAACTTTTGTTGATTTTAAAGGGAATTTTGCCAATATCTTTCTGCTTATTATTCGCAGGAGCTTCTGGCAATACATGAATGAGAGTAGAATACACATACTCACATATACACACAATTACATATATATAAATAGTTATATATATATATATATATGTATATATATATATGTAATTATGTCTATATAATTACGTATATATATGCATATATGTACACATATGCACACACATACTTATATATATATATATATAATGTGTGTATATTGTGGACCTATTTGTATTTTTGAGTCTATATATATGCAATTTTTTTTAATATACATATGTATATAAATATTTATGAAAATATATACGCACATATACTATATATATATATATGTTTGTTTATATATATATATATATATATATATATATATATATATATATATAAAGCATAAACACCCACATATATGTGTGTCAATGTGTATGATTATGTGTTTGTGCGGGGGTAAACGTCAGCTCTTATGATTCATTCGTGTTTGTAATATTTTTCATTTCATCCACAAAGAAGATATATTATTTGGCAAGAAATACGACTCATCCGCGTGAATAAACGCACAACTATGCGCATCTTCACCCACTCTTTCTCTTTACTCTCTTTACTTTGTCACTCTTAAATACACATATGTGATCATTGTACATATACATATATGTACGATGAATATTTATATATATGCATATATATATAGAGAGAGAGAGATAGAGAGAGAGAATGAGATAGAGAGAGAGAGAGAAAGAGAGAGAAAGAGTCGATCGGTAGAACTGCTGACTATCAATGCCATTGTTCTAGGTTCAATCCTCGGCTTGGGAGAAGTGCTAGTCTAGCGTCACTGATGAGTTGTGATACAACGACACAGGACTATATGTCGATGACTACAAATATACTTTAAACCCCCCTCTTTTTCTAGTGCACAATCGAAAATAATCTCACCCGCTACTTAATTGGCTGATAAATTCGAGGCTCGCTGTGTATCTCTAAATATGCGGTTTGAGCACTATAAAAGTGGTGGACGATTTTTTTTTAAATACTTATTGGCGAGGTTATTTGCAGGCACTGCTCCTGTTGCTCGATCGGTAGAACTGTTACGAACTGTCAACGCGATTGTTCAAGTTTCAATCCTCGGTTGGGGAGAGTTGCTACTCTAGCGACTCTGATGGGTTTTGATACAACGAGACAGGACTGTATGTCGATGACTACACACACACACACACATATATATATATATATATATATATATATATTTATTTACACACACACACACACACACATATATATATACACCCACACAAAACTGAGAATGTGTGTGTGTATGTGCGTGGGAACATCTCAACCTATATACTCATCGATTCTTTTATGTACAGTCTTGAAAGGAGTATGGCGTAGTTTGCTTGAAGGTATTTTTAGAAAGCTAAAACTGTGCAGGAATGTACAGTCGTTGTAAGAGGATAAATAATAAATATATTAATAATAAATAATTCAATTTTTTTTATAATATATATATTTTTAATATATATTTATTCATTTATCTACCTGGATTTTACTGTGGGTGGTATTTGTTGCAGATGTTCTTTCCGTTAATAACACATCGTCAGTGGAGAAATGAATCCTCCCTCTAGGATTCAAATTACAAAAATGGCTATTTTATTTCGATTTAAATCAAAACGCCGCTCAAAGATTAATTAGTGTCGTTAAATCTACAGGGGAGATAATTCTCTAGATCAAGAGACGTTATTCCAATTCTTGCTTAATATGGTTATAACTGGCGTTGTTGTTTAAATGTTTTTGGAAATGTTTTTTTGTGTATTTTAAATTCAAACGGTCCAAGAGTAATTCATTCAGTTATGTTCAAGGGAGCTAACTTATTTTTACTTGTCTACAGGTTTTCTGTTCAGGAAAGTAATTCATGTTCTATTATGTGCTTATAAACTGTTATTGTTTAAATGATTATTTTTTTGCAAGACTTTAATTCAAAATTCTGTATGATACGTTATAACTAGCCGCTGTTGTTTAAAAGATTTTGTAAGGAATTAGACGCTCTGGAGCTTCAATAATAATGTAACCAGTTAATGGAGGTGGTGTTTTCTTTACTTATATATAGATATGTGATCACGGGAATTTGTATAGATACGGATAATCTAAGAGAAATTATATATCTATTTTTTCATTCATTAGTTTGTTTAGATTATGTACTTATTAAAGTGAGTATTTTTTGGTGTATGAATTATGATTGATACCGTATATGAAAAATATTGGTCTGTCTGTGTCTTTATTAGAAATATGTTAGATTTTTCTGTTTTACTATTAATTTTTGGTGTTAACTTTTTAAACAGTACTGATTCTTTTAATCTGAGTTTTCTCTGATTCCTTCCTTTCGTTAATGTTTTTATCTGGATTATGTTTTAGAAACGCATGTTTGAAGAATGACGATGTTTTGGTGGTAATGTGTTTTTTGATTCTGAGATGTAACAGTCTTATTGAACTTCCGATATTTGATTCATTACAAATTTTGCAGTGAATTCGGTATACTGAATATGTGCGTTCGCATAATCATGTGTTTTTTCATGGAGCATTTGTATCAAGAGCATCGTTTGTTCATAGGTTTAGTTTCGGTTTTAAATAGGTGCTGTCTTAAGGTTGGGCCGGTGTGTGCGAGTTGCGTATTTAGTTGCTCTTTGTGACTGGCTTTGCGTATGGCTGTAGTTACCTTATCATTAAAATGTGGTATTGTAAGAAAGCATGTGACAGTTATTTCATGTGTTTGTTTTCTTTTAAATGTATTAATGTGTTGTATGTTTTTTGTGGGGTATCCATTTAGTTGTAGGGTTTGATGGAATTTTCAATGGTGGTGATCTTGTCCGTTTCATTCGTGCATCTGTTGCAAATGCGATTTGTTTCATTAGTAGCATAACTGCTTTTTGCTTGGGTAAGTATTGCTGACTTATAGTTTACGAAAATGTCACGGTAGGCCGATTTCTTATAGAAGTTGGTGTTTAATTGGCCCGTTTCTGTGATGTGGAGTGTAAAATCGAGTAAGATAGATATCCGGATGTGTTAGGGTGTTCTATGCTAAATTTGATACGTGGGTCTGCCTTTTGGAACTTGATGAATATTTTATTAGCTTCTTCAAGAGATGATGTTAGGATAAGGATATCGTCTACATATCTCGTGAAGAAGATGTCGGATTGATAATTATATATCACGCCCTGTTCAAGTCTGTTCATGTAGGATATGGCCAGGAGACCAGATAGACTGGATCCCATGGGAAGTCCGGATATGCGTTTATATGTTTTATGTTTATACTAAAAATGTGTGCTGCCCACTATTATACCAAGTAGTTGGTGTATGTCTCCTGTGGAGAGGTTAGGGTTAGGGTTAGAGTTAGGGTGTATGTCTTCTGTGATGAGGTTAAAACAGTGTATATTATTATATGTGAACTACATACATGTGCGACTCTCTTCCTTCTGCCTGCTTTCCAGCTGACTATAATATGGTCGTCTTCAAGTCCAATGTAAACAAGTTCTTGACGAGCCGCTACCCCTAAGTAATCCAATTTACTTAATTTCCACTACGAAAAATTATTAGAACATTACCCCATTGACAACTGTTCACTTATTGACCCCTTATCCTCGATTGCCTTGTAACGTGATCGATGTGAGGGAGCGATTTGCCCTCCATGGGGGAGCTTCAGACATCCCAGGTGCCTGTAGAAGGGCTGGTAACTATACTAAGATTGACTAATTAATCACGGACGACAGCGGATATCACAAAACTTGAACAGATTGCTTAATTTATACCAGGCGACGGCGGATATCACAAAGACTTGAAATTGAAATATATAGATATATTTTTGCTTTATTGGTTGAAAAATCATATATATATATATATATATATATATATATATATATATATATATATATATATATATATATATATATATATATTGTGTTATTGTCAAACTCAGAGATATAATTTTTATTGAAAAATTGACGACAGAAAAAAGTTAGAATAATCGCGTTGAAATTGTCTTGCCCGAGGGACCCATCACCAGGGGTTCTCAATGACACATGGTTTAACCTTTAAGGTCATGAGAATAGATACCATTTTTTGGTCCCAGATTAAAAAGCTGGAAATATTGGTGAATTGCACACCCGCAATTTGGGGTTTCCCCAAATGCGTGTCGTAATTTGATTGGTTTGGGGAATTTTCCACCCCGAAAATACACCCCACCATAGAATGCTAATGCCGCTCGAAATTAATCAGGTTGACGCAGAATCTCTAGATAAAACGCACTCTTAAAACGTGACCAACTCCCTCTATACGCCTAGGTGCCGTCTCCGAAGAAAAGAGAGATTTGAGACTTTTTAAAACGTGCTAAGAACTGAACAATATATTGTAAAATGTCTGTAAATATTTATTTCTGTGAAATTAACTTTGGTAGAATAGAGTTTAAAGTGTCTGTTTTTTCTTTCTTGCCTGCGTGAGCTTTGCTATTCATTTTCAGCATACCAGGTATCTGATGTGACAACCTTTCAGGGAACCAGACAGCACGAGTCGAAGTTTTCGAAGACGATCAGAGATCCTTGCGTGACGTCCTAAGAGAGGTGGGCCACAGCTTCCGGCCCGTGTCAATGCGGGGAGATGTGCAAAGCTTTTTACAATTACGGCGCGATGGGTCCCTATCTACAGCAGGCAATAAATCGATTTACTTATCACCGATTTAGATGACAATAAGATATGTGCGTGCGACGCAATCGTTGATCCTCATAAAAATCCCAGGCAAAACAGGTATCCCCGCTAGTCTGAAATAACTGTACCCATTGTAAATAACTTCAATTTTACGGAGTACCTTCTTTGCAAAAAAAAAAGAAAAAAGAAAAGAAAAACACGCAGGAAATATAAATTTATTACCATTTCCATGAAATGGTGCCTATTTCATTTTAGAAATAAACTGTCATATTTTGCTCTGTTATTTTCGAATGTTTCCTTTTTTGTGTAAAGTCTGCTTGATATTTTCTTAGGAGCTGCTGCACTACGCGTACATCATTTCACTGATTTGTCATTTTTTAACCAATTGGGCTTTAAACAATATTATTTGGCAATCTTTTAATACTGTAACTAAGGAACACACAAAATATTATAAGGACACTAAAATATTATTCTATTAAATAAAAGTTTTCTTGCGAATTTTACTATGCCAATTTCCAATTTTCTAATGTTACTTTCAGATTTAGCAAATTTTAGGCAGTGTCTACATAATCTCGGAGTAATTAGTGGGCACTTTAAGTCAATGCCAATCATCATAATCTTAGTGGTGTTGCATTTAGACGATGTATTAAACAAACTTAAAATTTCATCTGATGAAGAACATAGATTATGAGATATTTTAGATTAAGTCATCGGCAATGTTCTGTCTGAAATCTTTTTACTGACATTGCCTACATGTGAAATACGAGGAAAGATCAACCTTATTTTAGGGTTTTCATCAAAGTCAGGTTTGTGGTCCTTCAATCCCAAGCATTTTGAAGTGCAAACTTTAATAGTATTCTGTATATTACAAATCTATATATACATATATATATATATATATATATATATATATATATATATATACGCACAAATACACATATATATAGGTGTATATATACATATATATGTATATATTTATGCATATATATATGTATAAATATATACAAGTGTATATATATATATATATATATATATATATCTGTAGAAATATGTGTCTTATGATATATACCAATCCTTATATAAGAAGCTCAATGTAATTACAGAGCAATATAGTGAATAAATGTCAAACACTATCTTCCAAAATTCATGATGTTGACAATCTTATAATGTGTTCATTTAATTCACTTGGCATTTACTATTCTTGACAGTATCTGTTTCTTAGCGCAAAAATTAATCACTTAATTATTATTTCAATCATCCTATCTATTATGCCCGTAACTCATCAGAATAAATAACAACAATCAATCCGTCAAAAGAAAATAAAGTGTGTGTTTACATGATCAACATCCGAAAATTGGAAGAGAAGCTGTAAATATCTCATATGTTTCCATTACAACATTTTGATTTTTTGATTTTTATATTTTTTATTTATATAACCGTGTAATTTATACTACCTGGGATAGTAGTATATGCACACTTGCATAAGTCGATAGTGCAATTGTGGAACTATAACTATGTGTAAAGACAGTGATAATGTTGCTCATTTACAAAATACTAGTATTTTAACGTTAATACATTGCGTACTCTATCGGCCTGATGTTTGCATACAAGTACATTATAGATCATTAATTATAATTTTAACAACCATAAAATCTAACCGATGCAGAGTAAAACAATTTTCCAGTTAAGAGCTCAATTGAATAGAGCATTCTTATTTTCATAGCAGCTATTCAGTTTTGACTGCAACACACACAAACACATACACACACATACACACACACACACACACACACACACATATATATATATATATATATATACACTTGTGCCCGATATTATTCATACCCCTCGGATCTTTGTAGAGTTCTATAAGAATATTGCTCAAACCAGAAGGTAGACAATATTAAAGGGATTTCAAACAATAAATCAAGCATAAGCATTTAATTTAAACTGAACAAATAAATAAATTATGCAAGTTTGAAACATTATACAAAGGAAAACGATAATGGCACTAGTTCAAAATTATTCATACCTCTCTTACTAATAGTCAATAGCATGCCCTTTATTCTTAATAACTGCCTGTAACCGTTTTGGATGTTTATCAACAAGGTTTTTACAAGAATCAACACTGATTTTTGACCATTCTTCAATGCAGTAGTTCTCCAAATCCCTCAAATTTCTAGGTTTCCGCTTTTTAACCTCAGTTTTCAATATGTTCCAAAGGTTTTCGATAGGGTTCAGGTCGGGACTCTGGCTAGGCCATTCCAAAACATTAATTTGATTATCCTCAAACCATTTCTTGACTATTTTAGCAGTATGTTTTGGATCATTATCCTGTTGAAGGACCCAGTTTGGTCCTAAATGGAGCTTCTCCGCATCCTGTCTAATGTTTTTCTGGAGTATCTCCAAATATTGCTCCTTCTTCATGGTTCCATCTATCTTGAACAAACTACCTGGACCACTAGCCGAAAAGGAGCCCCCAAAAATTAGGCTACCACCACCATGTTTCACCGTGGGTATGGTGTTCTTTGGGTTGTAAGCTTCTCCTTTCTTCCTCCAAACCTAAGAAGCATCCATATGGCTAAACAATTCAATTTTTGTTTCGTCAGTCCACAACATACTTGGGAAAACGGACTCTGGAGAATTCACATGGGTCCTAGCAAACTTTAGACGTGCTGCAAGGTGTTTTCCGGTGTGTAATGGAGTCCTTCTCTGTCTTCTTCCTTTCAGACCATTCTCATGCAGAATCCTTTGCAATGTTAGCCTTGATATTTTTATGCCAGAAGACTCCAGATTTTCTAAAATGTCCTTAGTAGTGGTGGTTGGATTTGCATTAACACTTCTTACAATATTCCTGGTGGCTCTAGCAGACAGTTTCCTTTTCCTTCCTCTACCAATCAAGTTGTTTGTTGTGTGGTGGCTCTGGAATTTTTGATGATGCTCTGTACTGTTGCTGTAGGGACCTCAAATTTCTTGGAAATTGACTTGTAACCTAAACCATCCCTATGTGGATTCACAATTTTAGTCCTAAGATCATTACTAAGCTCTTTTTTCTTCCCCATTCTAATAATTTTTATTCTTTTATTGGTTTCAGTTGATATCATTTTAATTTCTGAAAAATGCAAAAAACGAAATGAAATTAATCAAAGGTTGTATAAAAGCATTCAAAATAAGAATCAAACAGGAAACAAACAGTCAGAAACTCGATTAATACTGAAAAAATAAGGGGGTATGATTATTTTTGAACATTGCAGATTTTATAAATAGCTGTATATTTCTTTTATTACAAGTATTCCGAGATTTTAAAATGACGAAAATGATCAGAAGAGGTTTATTAAGAATATGTATCAATATGGACGTAACCAATAAATTCTTACAAAGTTACACCTAATAAAATCAATTTTCAAGGGGGGGTATGAATAATATCGGGCACAAGTGTATATATATATATATATATATATATTGCTTTCCGGTGGGAAGGTATCAAACATTTGAAAATAATTGAATGTCAACAAGGGTCGTTGATAGTGTTCAATCATAAGAGAGCAAGTGATATATATTTTTTTTTATGTAAATGCAGTCATATCTACGATGTGCAGACCGTTTCAATCATATTAGATATCATCAGCAATTCTTTGGAATCAACTTAAATCCATGAGAACCTTGTATGTATATATACATACATATATATATATATATATATATATATATATAGATAGATAGATAGATAGATAGATAACATATATATATATATAGCATATATATACATATATATATATTGTTCTATCTGTAAACGGTTATATTTTATAATAAAATGTATTCATTTTTCGCATGCCTTAAATGTATGCGTAGTGCCTTTTTATTTTTGTTTTTATATTTAAATGTTTTATTTTAAACTTCCAATAACATTCGTAGCAGTTTTTTCGAATAAAACTACAAACAAGCGACTGGGTTTTCATTGATACAAATATCAATGTTCTTGTTTAATTATGTTTCAACAACAAACGCTTTAACATTTCGAACATTAATAAACATAGGAGGTTCTGTTTTTTGTAAAGTAGAGTCATATAGATACATACACACACATACATCAATACATATATCCACACAGACATATATATTAAACTGACATTGTACTGCATTTTAATTGTAAGATTATGTGTAATCTTCCTGTCATGTAAATATCTTACCATTCATTACTTTCTCACAATCGCCCATTTACTATTGTTATACTAGTTGGGCTAGCGTATCTGCTACTAGTCTCCTAGACAGGGTTCAAAAGAGAGTCGCCAACCTAATAGGTCCTGAAATGTCATCTAAGCTTAAGTCTCTGTCTCATTGACGTAATGTAGCATCCCTCTGCCTGTTTTACAAGTATTTCAATGGTGAATGCTCTGACGAACTGCAAGCACTTGTTCCCCCTCGACGTAAGTATCCCCGACAAATCCGACAAGCAGCAAAATCCCGCCCCTTCACAGTTGAGTTCCCTAGATGTAAAAGATCCTTCTATTCCAGTAGTTTCTTCCCCAGAACCGCTGGACTTTGGAATTCCATTCCAAGCTCCTGCTTCGCAAACTGTACTGATATGCAGAAGTTCAAGTGAAATGTGAACTGATATTTTGCTGCCCAACTCCCCACATAGTACCCCTGTAGCTAATGTCCCTGATAGTAGCCCTTACAGCAAAGTGGCAATGTGCCTTGTTTGGGGTGAAATTGCAATTAAAAAATGTGCAGTGTGTGTTCTGCTGCCAGGACCTTTTTTCCTAGCATCAGCTAATTTCCTTTAGGTTAGACTGCACGTTCCACCAGATCGGATGTGTTCTGTTCACTATAAACACATTTTCTTATCAATTAACTAAACCAATTTCCCTAGCGTTTTGCAATTAACTTTGAGTAGATGTAAATTAAAATGATTTCTAAACGAAGTATAGAACATATTTTATTCTTAATTACTTTTTCTGATGGTCTTGATTCTCGTTCACATGCTCCTATCATCAGTTTAAATATGAACTTGCCAGCAGCTATGTATTTTAATCCATAAATTAAAATCTTTCAATCATAGTTTTTCTTTTCATTTCTTTAATAAAATTCTCGTGAAGTTCTCTACTTCTGAGGAGAAGTCGAATCTGCATCATTTTGAGCTTTCTTTTTCATCCAAGCTTTCACAAACACCAACCGATTTCGCTGAAGCATCTTTGTACTGTTCTTATTTTACTATCATTTTGAAACTGTTTTTCCAAATAAAAAAGGGCATATTACCACTTGTAACGCAAGGGGTTTACTATTTGTGATTATGACTACAAGAGTGTTATGGGGATTTCATGGGGAGATGTTCATTCACAATACGTTTAACCTTATAAATATGTAAGGTCGGGGTAGCACGGAACAATAAAACATGCTTACAGGCCTAGATAAGAAATTATCAGATTCGACGTTTTTCCAGCATGTAGTGGCGTCCAAATTGATGAGCTTGAATTTTTTATCGAAAATTTATATGTTGAGAAATAGGTGATATTATTTGGAACTTGACTTTACTGCAGAACTTAATACAATTGAAATACTTTGAACGATGGTCAATGAGATGGAAATCCATAGCAGATGCACATAAACGTACGATCAATGATATTACATCATATCTAATAGTACAGCAAATAATATAGACGCTGTCTGAAACCGAAAATATGCTCTCTCTGTCTGTCTGTCTGTCTGTCTGTCTGTCTGTATCTCTCTCTGTCTCTCTCTCTCTGTCTTTCTCTCTCTCTATATATATATGTGTGTGTGTGTGTGTATGTTTGTGTAGAACTAGAGGTAACAATATTACATATGAAGATATAGTGCTAGAACTGGAAATGAGCTATAAAATATATCTTTACAAAAATAAGTTTGGTTATATATATATATATATATATATATATATATATATATTAAATGAGTAAATGGTAAGTGGTAATAAACTTGGAGGATGTGCTCAATATAACTATACAGCAATATATATATCATCATCATCATCATCATCATCATCATCATCATCATCATCATTATGCACTCCGTCAGTATTGAGAGTGCTTATTCCTCGGTGTTGGCATAGTCTCATTCCATCACCACAGTATTTTCCACCTTGGCTTCAACCACGCTAGCGCAGTTTAGGTGCAATATCTTTTGCGCTTCAGTTAGACACTCTCGGAACCGCCAATGCTTATGTCCAGTGGGGCGAACCCACGACGACTGGTAGCAGAGGAGGCCGCAGCTTCCGGCCGAAAGTAATCGACGTGAGGTAAAGAGTGGCCCTATCGTGTCCACGTCTATGCCTTTTCTTTCTGGATGAGGTTCCATAGTCTTTATGGAAAACTGCAAGGCAGCGGTAGTATTATAAGTCAGAGTTCCCATCTCTTAGCCTTTTGATTGAGAAGGCCACAAGGCAGTGGTGTTTGATTTTGGGATTGTCTCCCCTAGTTTCCGCCCAACCAAAGGTACCCAAAAGACAGTGGGATATAGGTTGGTAGTTTGCCAGGGCATGTTCCCACATTGGTGGGCCATACCACACTACCTCTGGGGTCCTCTACTACGCCCAGATCGCCTTCAAGTCTAGTTGTGTGGCCAAGGTGGAGGCTCTGTAGGAGTCTGGATGATGGAAAGGCTATGTATTTGCACGGATGACTTATGCATAGCTGCACACTTTTCACCACGAGATTAGTCAGCGGAAGCGAGAAATCATGAAAAAGCATGAACGTAACACTAACTTATACCTAACAAAGTAGATGTATCACACACCCCTTCCGGATTAAGAATATATATATATATATATATATATATATATATATATATATATATATATATATATAATAAAATAAATATATATAAAATTAAATATATATATATATATATATATATATATATAAAACAAAATAAAATAAAATGAAAATACATTTTTTCGCGCCTTTAACATTTTCTGGCTGGGTCATTTTTACATTTGTTTTTCTATTTTATATTTAACTCTGTCACTATTTTATTGCTCCTCTTTTTCTTCCTTAATCTTTCTTATTTATATTTATATCTCGGCAGTAGAATGAAAAGCATATCTTATTTTTCTTTTATTAATATTATTGGAATTTTTTCCTTTTTTCCTTGTACACATTTTTGTGAATTTTTCCATGGATTTCTGCCTTTGGATTATTATGGACCATCTTCTTCCAATTACGGGATTTTTGCCTTTTACTTTTAAATAAAGCCATGACAATTATCTCCCCTTAAAAACTTGCAAAATAAATACTCTCTCTCTATATATAGATATTAACTGTAGCGTCTTTAAATCAAAATACGCTAACGGAAACAATTTACTGCACGAGCGACGCCCTTTTAAAATTCGTCATTCAATAAAATAAAAAGCTATAGCAAACATCTAAATGACTACTTTAAATACAGTTCCTGATTTCAAAAAAAGAAAAACTAAAAGGTAACTATATATCTATATATTTTTAAATCAAATTTATTATGTAAATTCAAAAAAATATATATATATATTTTTTTTCTACTCATTTCTATCTCTAACCTATACCAATTTTCTTATTAATTTTCTTATAAATTTTAAATCCAAACCTTTTACTTCAATTTTTCAGATTCATCTGCCTTACTTTTAATGCTAGGTTTATTTTTGGTGTCTTTTCAATTCAATAGAAATCCTCCTAAATTTGCTGATGAGGAGACCGTGCTTACCAAAAAAACTATGTATAATTGTTCTACATGACTTCATGTATACCACAAATAAAAAGCACGGATTTCCGAAACGATCGTACAGATAATTGACTTTGTTGTTGTTCCTTCTTATGAAACTGATTTTTAATTTAATTAAATTTTGATTTTTAAATTGAAAATTTTTTTAAAATGTTTAAATTATAAATCACATTACTTAATATATATATTTATATTTATATATACATATTTATATATGTATATATATATTATATGTGTATATATATATATATATACGTGTGTGTATATGTGTGTGTGTAATACTATTTACTGTTTCGATCTCATCCCCTTTTATGTTCCACTTTTGTCTGTCGCTTTTTAATTACTATATTCCATGTAATCCTATTTCTTCGTTCACATTTCATACCTTAATATCATTAAGCTACTTTTTCTATATTTGCATTTTATATAATTGTGGCCCCACTCCTCTTCCGATGAAGAATCATTTAGCTTTGAAATGTCATGCCGTAAAAATATTTCATATTTGCATATAAGACTATAATCACAATAATAAACTTTATCGCTGTTTCAAGTATCACCAGGAGGAGCGCCGGGAAACGTTCTTACCCAGACAACCGAATCTACAGAGTCAAGATAATATCTAAAATGGCTTAGTCCATGTTGATTACAATATAATGCGAGCCCGATACAGTTCTAGGAGGTTTACTCTCCCACACTTTTTCTTTCCATCTGTGAGGAATGGTATGATTAATTAAGTATTTTCCTAACCTTGTGTAAGTTTTTTTATGTTTGGACAGATAAAGCTCAACTGTTATTGCCCTAGTATAATTGTGTAAAATCATTTCGTATGAGGTGGTGACAGTTTTAAGATGCGCGAGCAGTCCTAACTTGGGAAAAAAATTGGATCATCTTAGCACACGTCGTTTTCGTAAACGACTATGTTTGCACATGTTTGATGGGAGCGATCAAAAGAACAATTGAATGATGTATTTATACAAAAAAATTCGGGCTTTAGTATTTCAGTTTTTCTTTAATCCTTGCTTTTGCGTAGTCGGACGTTATCCTTGTTGATTTGTAAATCTTTTTAACTTGGAAAATTTGTAAAAAAATGCTCGTGTATACAATGGCATTCGACACTAGCAGAGTTTTCAATGTTTTATTTTGACATGAGATGACTAATAGCGAAGTGATCACGTAAATTATTTACCTATATTGGACTCTAATTCTTCGTATCTATAGGAATTGAAAGACGCAGATATGCAGAAATACATGTGACCTTAGCTTAGATTCACTCGACATTGACGGATACATCTTGTTTCTCGCAATTCGCGACACAATCTGAATTTGCAAAATCTTTTGTTTCACACCTTAACGTCATCACAACCTAATCCCATTTCTTCTGTACTCCAGCGAGCTCTGTCCAATGCGCCAAAAACGGACCCTCCTTTATGAGCCTACCTCCAGTTAGAGGCATTGCACCCAGCCGCCACGCAAGCCTGTCACGTTCAAACGTGATCCTCGTCGCGACTTACTCTAAGTCGATAAACATACACCGGAGTATGGTTCCAATATATATATATATATATATATATATATATATATATATATATATATATATATATATATATATATTAATAAAGGCCCTTAAACGAAGGCCTTAGAAAGGTGTATACTCTATTCGAGTAAGGACTGTCATAATGAGATATTCTGTAATAATACCTTTGCACACTAGCCTGACCGTCATGAAAAGAAAAGTCGGTATTTTAGTTGATTATCGAAATAAAAAGTAAGAGAAAGGATCCAGAACTGCTAGCAAGACGACAAACGGGTGTTCTCTCAGTAAGTCTAACACTGATCTGGTTGATAACATGTTATATTTTTCTATTAAAATAAATATTACAAATGTTCAATTTGTAAAACACAGTCAAGATATTTGTATTATTCACTTACTTGGGACTGCTTATCTTATCTTGACTGTTAATTTCACGACGTATAAGTCGATGTAACCGTGGACGTATTTCAGACCCATGACATAGTAGATACAGTACTTGGTAATTTTTTTGTAAGTGTTGTGTCTGCACAAATAATTAACAAGAACACGGAAAGTAAAGGTATACAATAATATATTAGGAAGAAAAGTTATATACATATTTACATGTCTTCAGATATACTTCAGTTAGAGATATTCCAACAGGTGGTGTGTTGTATGTCTTACTGGAGGCAAACATAGGTGTCTTGCTTATTTGGTGGTCGTTTGCCGAACTCCCCCGGTATTGGTGATTGATACCTTTATATATCTCACTCACCCACCTATGTTAATTAGTGGGCGTCTCCACAACAGTAAGTAATACTACTTTATGCTAAACGATCAACCCCCACTGAGTGCGACACTCAAAAGGCAGTTGTGAATTAATAAGCCGTTCTACTATGCCATGTTTTACTAACTCTTGATAAACTAAAGACTTTTGTTGGAAATTCGCGTCACGAAATCGGAGCCCGACAGAAACAATTTAGACTTCTACACGATGCACTTGATAAAAGACCAAATATCACATAGATTGAATCGTTTGTGAAAATAACAACCAAGATAAAAACAGTGGTCCGAAGTATCTAATATCACTCCTAACTTCGAAAATCTAGAACTGTGGTTAGATATCAGTATATTTAAAATTTTCCCTACTTATATAAAAAACATTTTTCGTTTATGGAGACTGCTATTGACGATGAAATTGCGTAGTATATTTCAATTATCGACAAGAAATAGAAAAATTATTTATACAGTTATTGCTTTCGTCAGTGCTCTTTTGCGTATCGCCTACCATTATTGCGGGGAGGTTCTGTGCAAACCTCAACTTTTATCTGCAATAAATGGACGTCAACGTTTCCGGATCATCGTCCATACGATACACCGACCCACATACATAGCTACTGATAAACAGCTAAGCGAATAACCCGTCCACATTATTATCCCATTTTTCGGCCATAGTTACGAAGCGTCGACCAAGGACTTCTACGAATTTCATGACACAGGCGTGCGGTCTTGCCCGTGAGAAAACGGGTTTAGTTCGCACGGTTTTGTGTACACAGTCAAGAAGGGTGATAATGCCTGAACAGAGTCGGCCCATGAATTTGCCAAATAGCCATGTAATATGTTCTTCCATATTTACAGGCAGGGAAATTACGTGTATAGGTAGATGACCTCCTGCAGTCAAACTAGCTGTAATCTTTATCTACTACATGTGACTGCGCGCCAAGGAAACAGCTGCTTAGATATTAGGCGATAGAAGTAGAATAACGCATTCAATAATTCTGCTGAGATATCTATCCATAAATATTTATGCACCCACAAAAACAAAAACAAAACCACAACACAAAGTAACACATACCAGCATTTATTCATACAAAGGTGTAATAAGCTATATATCTTTAATGAGATTGAGTCGATATGTAGTTATAAGAATTTAAGGTATTCTGGGGAAAATCTATTTATTATCTCGCCTTTCAATAATCTGGTTATTATTAATCGCTACACATTGAAACATTGCACGATATAGTCTATCCAAATAAATATATATAATTATAAAACTCAAATGACCTTGTAACGATATATGTAACCCACTTTCCGGTTTACGACAGGCGTTTGCGCATGCGCACATGACATGCGCACTGAAATATTAACGTTATCATTTCGAAATTATTATTTAACATGGGGAGAATCGGGTTAAAATAAACAAAAAGCAAGAGAACAATTGGGACGCTGAAATATTAACGTCATTATTTCGAAATTATTATTTAACATTTAATATATAAAAATGTGAATTTAACTATAATACGTTCTATGGTATCTGTTCAGTGCAAATTTACCTATAACTATGGCTAACCACTTATAACTCAGTAAATGTAACATTTTTTTTAAAATAATCAATTATAATACGATTCATATTTTTTTTTTCATTTTAATATACTTTCATAGAAATGGTTCTGTTATGTAAAAAAAACAAACTATTTTCTTTACGTCACAAGTGTCACGCTCATACGTGAATTCCATAGCTAATATAACATACTGACCCAACGGGTCACGGGTAGTCTCGTATACATATAAATATCTCAAGTAGCATTTTTTTTTTTAGATAATTCTCATACGAATATGTTCTGATCTGGACTTATTACTTCCTTATCTATATATAAATTCGTATTCTTGTTTATTGGTTTCTTTGTTTGTTTGTTCACAATTTGATTAATAAAACAAAAGTCCCTTACTTTACCCTCTAATTTATTTCTATATATAGTGTGATTCTTGCAAACTATATACAATAAAGAGATCTACTCATTTGTATATTACATTAAAAAATCGATTTTATTAAATAGCTGTATCTTAGTTTATGTTTCTCGTGAGAGAATTGTAATAAGTTTTCTATTTACAATTGTTATTTAATACATTTTAAACAATAATTATACATATATATATATATATATATATATATATATATATATATATATATTACACGGTGGTCACCACTTGTCAAGGCCCGGAAGCCATTCAGGGATAAGGGTTATTGCAAGTACTGTACGTTAGTGTGGAGATTTAATGAAGATTTAATGAAGTGTCTACTTAAGAGGGCGGTTCATTAGGATTTTGCAAACGTAAGACTTCAAGACATCCAACTTGTAAGGTGGGAAGCAGGCAGACGGAACAGAGTTCCGCAGGCGTGCAGTTCTAAGAAAGAAGTTGTTTTCATGGAATCCACGTTTTGATTTAGGCACAGATAAAGAGTGGGAGAATTTTTTCACAGTGGATTCAGCTAGACGAGTGTTTTTCGTGAAAGATTGGCGAGGGGGGACCAGTGATTGGAGTTCAGACGAGCACCTGCCATGGAAATAAAGATAAAACAAGGATAGGCTCGCAACGTCTCTTCTGTAGGAGAAAGGTTGCCGGGAAGAGAAAAGGGCATCCCCCACTAAGCCACGAAACTATTTTTTACTCTGTCAGGGCAGGATAGGTTGTTTTTAGCAGCTCCTGCCCAGATATGGCAGCAGTATTCCATCCTTGGACGTACTTGGCTTTTATATAGATAGAGAATTGCATCAGTAGTGAGATATCTTCTGGGGCGGTATAAGGATCCCACCATCTTTCCACCGACCTTGGCAACATACTTGATGTACGTGTTCCATTTCAGATCAGGAGTAAATGTCAAACCCAGAAGCTTGTCAAAACACGGGGCTTCTCCTAGACGAGAGCCATCCATTTCAATTGATGCCAGATGGAGATCAGAGCGTTGATGATGTAAAGATAGGAGTTTGGTTTTAGATGCATTAAAGGTAACCAGCCACGTCTTCCCCCACTGAACCACGCGCTCAAGATCAGAGGGCAGAGAATCAGAGAGAACTTTGTAATGTACAGCCTTTGATGTGTTGGCGTAGATGGTCGTGTCACCAGCATAGATGTCAACGAATGATTTAAGTATATGTTGAGGGAGGTCATTGATGTAGATCAGGAAGAGAGTTGGGCCCATGATTGACCTTTTAGGGACTCCAGCATTAATACTGCAGGCCTCTGATTTTTGTCCATCGACCACTACTCTTATGAGACTATTAGTGCGAAATGATTTAATGATTGAGAAAACACTTCCAATTATACCGTAGCTGGAAATCTGGTGACGTAGGCCCTTATGCCATACCTTGTCGAAGGCCTTTGAGCAATTGCCCTAGAAAGGAAGCCTTTGCCAAGAGATTCACTAATCCTGTGAGATATAACCGTAAGCACATCTGCGGTAGATCTTGAAGAACGGAAACCATATTGTGTGTCACTAAAAAGATTGTTTCTGCTGAGGTGGTTTACTATTTCTCTATTTAATATGGATTCCAGCAACTTACTCATAACACACAGGAGACTTATTGGTCTGTACTGAGAGGGAGATGACTTATCAACTGAATTCTTAAATACAGGGCATACTGATGAGGTTTTCCAGGGAGTCGAAATGCACTTCTCCTTAAGGAAACGCTTAAAAAGTTTTGTAAGTATTGGAGCAAGTTCTGGTTGAAGCTTTTTTAACACTATAATTGGGATGCCGTCAGGGCCAGTTGCTTTACTGGAATCAAGGTTCTTGATTAGCTTGGCGACCTCATGCACAGATATTGTTATGTTACCTATTGTGTTCTGTGTTATAGGAGGAAATATGCGGAGTTGATGGCCTTCGTCGCATAGGGTAGAATTAGCTGCAAAGTTCTTGATAATGATTAATAACATATTTAATTAAATTTATTTGGAACTATTATTCCGACATCGATTTAAAAAAAAAATCTTTTTTAGGTGTATTTGCCCTTCGGAACATAAACAACAACAAAAAACTATCACCAAATAAAATTTGGTAATCTCAATACATTTCTTGCTTGAAAAAATAATTCCGAGTAGATACAAAAATGTTTGGCTTTTATTGTTTTTTAAATATTCAAACAAACAAACAAACAAACAAAAATCACTTACTAAAAACTGAAAAGTGTTAATTTGTTTATTTTTATTATTCTCTAAACGGCTATACAGAAATCGGTAAATGGAAATCCAGAGCAGATGCACATAAACGTACGATCAATAATATTACATCATATCTAATAGTACATCAAATTATATAGACGCTGTCTGAAACCGAAACTATGTTCTCTCTCTCTCTCTCTCTCTCTCTCTCTCTCTCTCTCTATATATATATATATATATATATATATATATATATATAAATATATATATATATATATGTATATATATATATATATATATTGAACTAGAGCTAACAATATTACATATGAAGATATAGTGCTAGAACTGGAAATGAGCTATAAAATATATCTTTCAAAAAAAAGCTTGGTTAAATAATATATATATATATATATATATATATATATATATACATATATATGTATATATATATATATATATATATATATATATATATATATATATATATATATATATATATTGAATGAGTAAATGGTAAGTGGCAAAAATCTTGGAGAATGTGCTCAATATAACTATACAGCAATATATATATATCATCATCATCATCATTATGCACTCCGTCAGTATTGAGAGTGCTTATTCCTCGGTGTTGGCATTGTCTCACTCCATCACAATAGTATTTCCACCTTTTACAGAAATCGGTAATTTTTTACGATGTTTACGACCGTCATTTAACACCTAAAAACATAAAGATCTACTGTCCGCTCACTTCTAAATACCACTTTTTTATTTCTCTACATTCATCTCATCAATTACAAACTTTACTTTCTAATTAAAAAAGGTAAATGTTTACGACGTGACCTAGCGTCGTTTATAACCTAAAAAAAAAAAAAAATTGAATACCTACTTTTTTTGCCTAATACGTTTGAAACATAAAATAACGATAAATTTATGAATTTTTATGAGACCACTCTGTACTTTCACCTAACAATTTTATAAACAAAACGAAATATGACAAATTATATTTTGTGCGGGGGGATTACATTAGAAGCATAATATGACGAAATAATTCATTTAATTGTTTCTGGAATTCATTTTTGGTAAATCTGCATGTTTTAGAGGGTCTGTTTACTTGGCTAATTTTTAAGATTGCTTTGTTTTGGTTTGTGCGACCGCACGGGCATTCACTGCCAGTTTATTGAAACAAAAGTTGTAATGATTTCTTTTTAATTTATTATGTTTTTTTTTTTTGGGGGGGGGTGCTCTCCAGTGCTCAATATCCGGAGAAAAGTTTCTTCTCTTTGTAGCTCTTCTGCCAAAATATATGATGGAGAGAGTATCACGTACTTATTTTTTGTGGCGTTTACATTTACATGTTTTTATCCGTTTTTTTTTAATTTTTTAAATAGTTGTGAGGTATCCACGTGTCAAATGATAAAAATGATTAGTATATCAGATGTGTTCTATACGAAACTTCATGTCAACCCAGACAACGCTGGGTACACATGCTAGTCAATTTATATTATTAAAATTAGAATATATATATATATATATAAATATATATATATATATATATATATATATATATATATATAGAGAGAGAGAGAGAGAGAGAGAGAGAGAGAGAGAGAAAATTCTATAAATCAAAATGGCGAAATGTCAATTTTCGGATATAAATCTTATAAAAACGCATTTTATTTCCTTTTGACGGATTGATTGTTGCTATTTCCACTGATGAGTAAAGGGCATAATAGATTCACTGGTTGAGATAATAATGAAGTATGTGATTTCGAGCTACGAAACAGATACTGTCAAGAATTGTAAATGTCAACTGAATTAAAGGAATAAATTATAAGACGGTCAGCATCATGAACTTTGGAGTATAGTATTTTGCCATTTATCAGCTCACGCTCTTTCTCTCTCGCTCTCTCTCCCTCGCTCTCTCGCTCGATATATATATATATATATATATATATATATATATATATATATATATATATATACATATATATATAAAGTATCAGCAACACAGACATACTCTAATATTGATCCTGCGTCAAATAAAATCGACTCTCATAAGAAAAGGACTCTGCCTAATATAATATTATATAATAACTCGGACAGGCCCATTAGAGTATCTGACAATGGCGTATCGTGCAAACCACGTTGCGCTATCACCGCTCAACTAGTGTATCGGGCAAATCCCGAGATGTATATAAAACCTATTGTGTTGGCGATCGGGAGAAAGGCGGCATTGTTATTATTTAACAGTCCTTTTGGGGCCGATTGCATAATAGTCAATCAAGCGCCGTCATATTTCTATCCTTTCCCAGTAATTCAATGGAGCCCTTAAAACGAACGTAGGATAATTAGCCAAATCCGATAGAAACCTATTGCTACAACAGAATAAAAGCTGGTTAATTAAATACAAATTCCCTGGGTTTTTGTTGCTGCTAAGATAAGAAGAGAAGTTCGGGTTTTATTCACGTAATCGGGACTATCGCTCGTTTTCCGTCGGCGGACAGGGCATCGATATGTAGCTTGTTGATATGCCTGTCCCGTTTCTTCCCCTAGTGGGTGGTGTTGGGTTAACTAACCAGATGTGCATGGCTTTCAGATTAAAAGGGAATTATGTTCATCGGCTTCCCATCTCTCTTGCTACGGCCATCACAATGGCGTCGATTGCAATTGGACTCTTTGTTGTTTCCCGAACCAGATGCGTACGGTTTATTGATGGACGATAATCCTTTATCGGAAAGCGGTGTGAAGAGTGGTGCATGGAGAGATAGAGAGAGAGAGAGAGAGAGAGAGAGAGAGAGAGAGAGGCTGGGGGTACAGGGGGACAGAGAGAAAGGGAGAGAAGTCAGGATGCGAGAGACATATCTAGGGAAATATAAGGTGGAATGAAAATTGTATAACAGAAACTAGTATTATATATATATATATATATATATATATATATGTATATATATACATATATAGTAAATAATAAATTATATGCCTGATGAATCCTTACGTGGATGAAACGCGGAATATTCTGTGTAGCTTAATCGTCATATATATGTTAGATCTACTACCTAGCTCTACCTCTGTATTGAACACTGTTAAAGTGTATACTTCATGTTTACGCATACATCTGTACTATATTAATTCATTTGATTGAATGGAGGAGTCATATATATATATATATATATATATATATATATATATATATATATATATATTGTTTTTTGAGAAAAATGTTATTGAATATTACGGAATTCATTTGTGGCACTATCTTATTATTTTTGTACTTTTTTTTTTTCAAAATAATTTGGGTTGGATCTGTATGCTTATTCAGTGAGCGCTTTTCCCAGGCATATTATTTCTTAAAATAATGTTATAAAATTTACGTTTGCTATTTTATGTACATATCAAATGATTTTGACAAGTTATGTCATAAAAGTTACTTCATAAGAATATAAGCTGGGAAATAGCTGTTTTGCATCTTTTTCATTGCTTACATTCTAGTGAAGTATACATTCATGTGCTTTCAGTTATCATATCTTTTCTTTCTGATAAATTTATTATTTATGGGAAATAATTCAAAAGCTCATAATACAACCGCTGTCGTCCCAATATTGTGCCCAATACTTTTGTTAACCTTCATCAAAGATCTCTTAAATAACATTTATAACATTCCCAGACAATGTCAGTATCTCAAAGGCCAGCGTTAAACTAGATTTTTTTTACTAAGGAGTAACCACTTATCAAGACCCGGAGGCTACTCGAGGATAAGAGCTAATAAGTGTGCATTGGTCAATGAGACAATGTAGTAATTGTAAGCAGTGGAAATGTGATGAATTAGATTACTTAAGGGGACGGCTCATCAAGAACTTGTTTACGTTGAACTTGAAAATGACTATATTTTAGTCACCTGGAAAACAGGCAAGTCATAGAGAGTTCCACAGGTTTGCAGTTCTGAGAAAAAACCTTTGTTCATGGAATCCACGTTACGGTTAAGGATAAAAAGTTGGGGAATTTTTGATAGTTTTTTTTCAGCTAGATGAGAGTTTCTCATGAATGTTTTTCGAGAGGAAAACCATGGATTTGAGCTCAGAAGATTAGTTGTCATAAAATTAGGGATAAAGCGGAGAAAGTCTGTCTGTGTTAGAAAGAAGTAGCATTGAAGAGAAAAAGGCACACCTATTAGGCTACGAAGTCTATTTTAAATTCTGTTGTGGAAGAATAAGGTCTGTCTTGCAGATGTGGCAAAAAATTACAAAATAAATAAAACGGACGCCGAACCATTGTGTCAAACAGACGTCAAGTAATGATTTTAAAATTCGGCTAAAAAATGTATTTCATATTGCCTTGTTTAAAACTGTTTTTCTTGTTTTATTTATGTATATTTTTTATTTGTCTCTAGTTTTCCTGTCTTGCAAAACTTTTAAAATGAGATTCGTCCCCACCTTCCCGACTACTATTTGAACAGGCAAAACACTGCTCACACATGATTTATTCAAGTAAACTAGCGATAAAAAATACCGGGAATTATTCTCTATTACAGTAGATGAAGTTAGGACTTTATTTAAGTAATATACTTAATATATACTATTAATATAAACTTGCTTGTATTGACAATGTTTGCTTCCTTTCTAGCCAATCAGACCATCTAATATAGTTAGTCTTACTTTCAATTATATTTGAAACTAAAATACACAGTGACATTAGCTACATCGCTAGGACAATTACTGAATAGATATACAATGCTTTGAGCTTGCCCAAACTGACTGCATTTAATTAATCCCGACGCGCTATATACTAATAGTTGTTTTCTCTTTACGGTATAAGCACCCTTGCTAGATTGCTACGTATATCCAGTATGTACTTTGCCTCCAAGACGAGTGTCTATGTCTGATTTGCATGTGAAGTTAAAAATAAATCTCTTCTCTTCTCAAACTAAACGTTTCTTGGCACTCAAAACTCTTATAATTAATCCTAACTGTATTCTGTAAGTTTAATCCTCTCCTACAAACTAATAATGTGCTCTACTCCCCAAGCTGCCACTAACACTCATACAAACACCCGACTTACATGGGGGTCTTTAGATTTCAGGTATTAAGCTTCGCATGCTGACCTATTGGAAGTCATGATCACTAAACATCTGTACATTTCTACCCCTTAGGCATGCATTAGTTTATTCTTATCCAGGTGGATACTCACTAACAGCAGTCTTTACTTAGATATACAACTATATATATTACATAGCAATAGCTGCCCCTTCCTTAGCTTAGCAATGTTAAATACAAAAACTGAACTGATACTCTGTAATGCTTCAGTGGTCGATCTTGTTTCTTGACTAGGGCAACAAACGTCGTTTTCACCACTCCCGACACATCCAATCCCTAAAGTGGGCACTTGGGGATGAATGAATGCCGTAATACCAGTACAAGTAGATTTGGCTGACCATCGTCTGATGGGTTGAGGCTGCTGTTCCCGACTGGCAGTACAGATGCCCTAACTCTTTGGTAGCGCTTAGAGCGTCTGCTCCATCAACGGCGGTATAATATCGGGTTGTTTGTAGTACCATGTCGCGCATGGAAAGGGACCCTGCACTCATCCCCGGTGGACTATTCCGAGGCCACAATCCTAGTAGATAGCAGGACAACTGATAGGTAGCTTGTGCTGCATGTCTGGTATTCTGCATTACCACTTGTTCAGCATCTCTTACCTAAACTGAAACTCTTAAAAAATGACAGTACAATAAAAGATTACGATAAAACCAGGTCCAAACTCAAACAAAGCCAACCTGCCTGTTCCCTTGAGGTTTGCATTTACGAACATCCGTGGGCTTAGAACTAATTTAAATGATGTCGGAGCATTTCTCCTTACAAATACCCCGGATAGCTTAGCACTAAGTGAGACTAACCTTCACTCCTCCATCCCCTCTAACTACTTAAACATGGCTGGATGTCGCCTACTCTGCCGTAAGGACTCTGACATACATATGCACGGACTTGGAGTATATATTCGGAACACCCTCCCTTGACTAATCGGACGATCAGGCCTTTATGTGCTTTAGACAACATACAACATAACATTAGCTACTTTTATTTTCTCTACCGTTCTCCCTCGAACCAGGACTGTACCCTAATAAACACAGTCTCTAACAGCATAGATACAGCAGTTTTTCTCGACATTAGCACACAAGTGCATGTGTTTGGTGACTTCAATGTTAATCACAGCAACTGGCTTTGATTTTCTACTCACTCATACGCAGGCGGTATGACTACATATAACTTCTCTATATCTCATTCCCTATCACAGATGGTTACGTTTCCAACCCGTTTCCTTGACCAGCAAGAACAACACGCATCACTTCTAGATCTGTTTCTGACCACGCTTCCCGATGACTGTAACTAATGCCCACAGCCCACTTGAGAACGCCGATCATGCAGTGGTAATAGTTGAAATAGCCCTAAAATTTAGAGCCAAAACTAAAGAGGCACTGCTCAAAACAACGAGATATTATAAAAAGGCTGACTGGGAAGCCATGAGAGATCTCCTCAGGGACACGCCATGACAAAATATCTTTTTACTTCCTGCTGAACAGTGCGCAAATGAGACCACTGAATGGTTTAAAACAGCAATTAAAGCACATGTTCCCACGAGGAAAATTTATAGCAAGCACCAGTCTTCAAGGGTTTACTTCTACTTGTGCAGCCGCCATCGCGCAAAGGCAGCATGCGTACAGCAGATTTAACCGACATAAGTCCAGTTCAAACAGACAGAAGTATATAGAAAGCAGAATAATTGTAAGAAAGAAATAACGACAGCTAAGAAAGAATTTACTGAAACCACCACAAAACGCATCGAAGCACAGGAATTAGGGACCCGCGACTTCTGGAAAATATACAACAGTGTAGTAAATAATGGGCGATCACCACTCCCCCCCACTATCCAACAGTCCTGAGGTTGTTTGCTCTGCAACTGAGAAGGCTAATATGATTGTCAGTCGGTTTGCCTCCAACTTCACACTTGACCCTACCAACGACCCCCTCCCTGACTTTACTTTGCGGACAGGCGCCACACTAGACGATCTGAAATCACCCCTTTCTCGGGTGCTTGCTATCATAAGAAATATTGATATTGCAAAAGCATGTGAACCTGATCTCATCCCGGCTGTGTTATTAAAAAAATGCTCCGCCAGAGCAGTTCAGTTCTCTTCAAACTTTACAACAAATGCCTTAATGAATCTTGCTTTCTTGTCTGCTTGAAAACTGCTTCTGTAGTACCAGTTTTCTAGAATACTGGCGAAAGAACTGCCCCAGTAAATTATCGCCCCGTTAGCCTCCTCTCACTTTTCGCCAAAATATTTGAGACAATAATTAACCCAGCTCTAGTCCGTCACCTTACAGATGCTAAACTTCTGACTTACCAACAATATGGATTTAGACAAGCCCGTTCAACAGCAGGCATCCTAATGGTAAATTCAGAACGTAGATACAAGTCACTCTACAAAACGGGGGAGGGTAGATCGGTAGCTCTAGATATATTTAAGGCGTTTGACAGGGTATATCATGAAGGTCTTCTCATGAAAAGCAGATCATACAATGACTTGCCTGACAAAACTGCCTGTGAGATGGGTATATATGATTCAGACAATAAATGACACAAATTATAATTGTGTAAGACGCGTCGAATTATTGCTTATACTTTTTATTACATCATTACTTCTTTTAGAAACTAAAGTAATTACTGAGATGATGATACATAACAATATATCATATACTACAATACGCGTCTACCAAATGAACCCCTAAAAGAGAAGGGATATGGGATTTTTACAATCAAGGATGTAGCAAACGAATAGATATTATACTTCACCTTTAAAGTAAGTATACTTCCTGCAAGTCTATTAAAATAAAAAAAACCCAGAAAATCTACAACATTAACCCTAACGCGTATTTGAGCATTGTGTATACTGAATTAATACAGCGTGATCCCCCCAAAAAACGGGGCACAACTCTATTTTGTTAGAAAATAAAAAAAGAAAAAAAGAAGATTGCTTACGTGGTGGTGCCGGCCTCGAGGGCGGAATTCTAATCTGAGTGGCTGAGAGGACGAGTCTCTTATAGACTTGGAGGAGTAGTGGGAGGCACAATTCTTCTGTTATAAAAGAATTGTGTCTCTGACTAGTACCAGTAGTGTTAATGACTTACTGGTGAACGGTTGGCACAGCTTAGTTACTCGCTGCTCGCCGTACTACAATACTTGTTACTCGACCCAGTAGGGGGGCGCATAGGGCATCCTTTGCAACCCATCGGTGCTTACGCTATCACTGGGTAATCTACTTTACCCTCTAAAAAGTATTTTTTTTTCAACAAATAAGTCCCCTTTTCTTAGTGTTTTGTCCGAATGAAATGAAACTGCGGTCATAACTAGTTTATTGTATCAAAAACATCACATCAAAACACTAGGGTCTTTGGCCTTTTCTTCTCCGTTCTGCAGCATATGTTCTAGATGGCCTCCATTTAGTTTTTGTTTCATTTTTTGGTTACGCCGTATTATAATGTAGGTTGACCGTTACATCGCAAATGGACAACCCCCCCCAAAAAAAAAAATACAGGAATAGAAATAAATAAAAAAATACGGGTTGGAATTTTTTTTTAACAAAAGCATTTATTATAGTTTAATTAGATTCAGCATTGCCTCCAAAGTCACCCGCTGATATTCCTTTCATTTGCCTAGGGAGTCTCCTTTTCTGACTGCACACCGGCCGAAGCCATTTTCGGCCTTCTTTTTACATTTCTATTCTCTTCGACCCCGACCTTTTCTCTGTTCGAGCATGTCTTGCTATTCTCCTCTTCCCAATTTTCATATACGTTTTTTTTTTGCGGTCCTGGATATGACCTTAAACTATATCCAGTGGTGAGACTCCATCTTGCGGGTTTTGGGGAGTGTAGAGCCACCCTTTAATTACCATTGCTCCCAGGTCCACTCTGACCCGGAGTGGTAGTACCTGTTAGGGTTCCACCTATGGGTTGAATAGAAACCGACTTGAAAACAACACATATATTCTATTAATTTTTTTTCTTCAAAATCTTTGGATTCGGCATTGAATAAGCCGAAAAAGGTTGATATGCCGTAAAACAAAAACAACCAACCAACCAACCAACCGGTCTTTTGCACTGCTGCTACCGCTGCAAATATTTTTCCTACTGCGCATCTTCGCTGCTGCTGATATTTACAGTAAGGGTATTGTAAAACTAATGGAGCAAGAATAATTCAATAGGTTAACATTAAATATTTAAGTTTAAGAGAAAAAGAGAGATTAAAAAAATAGCTTACAGGCCACGATAGCTATTTATTTCTGAATTATTTTATTGTGAGTAAAATGTTTGGCTTTTATAAACTAGTGCTGGATAGTTTCCTTCAACTAGTATAAAAATAAATAACCTTATTTATATAAGTAATGGTTCTAATAATAGTGACGATGTTTATGGATATGATAATAATGTTAATAATAATAATAATTATTATTATTATTATTATTATTATTATTATTATTAACAATATTATTACATTTTTTGTTGTTGTTAATAAATTTCACATAAAAGATGTTATGAGACAAGGGAAAATGAATTATTGGACAATAGATTTTAACAAGATTGCCTCAAGTACCAAACAAACAATTCGCGAAATTGGAGAATAAATAATGGAAAAATACGTAAAAAGAAATCGCAAATTATATATATATATATATATATATATATATATATATATATATATATATATATATACACACATATATATATATATTATCAAAAATCAGCATATATATATGAATGTATGTATGTGTATATATGTTTATATATACACATACATACACATACATATGTATATATATGTGTGTGTGTGTGCTGATTTTTAATTTCTGACATTGCAGTCAATACATACATAAATACAAAAAATGTTGTTATATTTATTTCTATATATCTTGCATTTTACGAGGAAAACCGGCAAAATATCTTCTTCTTTTTTTTTAGAAAATGCAATAACTACCAAAAAAGTGTTCATGCTCAGGAAGAGAGAATAAATTTAAGTTGAAGTTGAAAAAGAAACTGATATGAAAGTGAAGGGGAGTGCGAAGTAGACAAAAGAAAATATATGAATGCACCTCGCAAACGGATTGAGAAATTGAGAGATGAATACGAAGCACAATATATTTACAATAATGATAAGAAGAAGAAATAGAAAAGAAGAAGAAGACGAAGAAGAAGATGAAGAAGAAGAAGAATGAGAAGCCGAAAAATGCACGGAACTTCTCAGAGATTTAAAGGGATCTGTAAAAATAAGGAAGTCAAGATAACACCACGCACGAGCGCTAGTATGAACACAAAAATGTGTTAAAAGAAAGTGAGAGATTGGAACTAGGGGGTGCTTGGGAAGATACAACGGATCACAATAATCGAATCTACAGAAATATTAAAGAAAACCATCAATGCGGAGACTAACACAGAAAAACACTAGGCACAAATTGGACATACAGAAAAAGCGACAAAGATAAAACACAAAAGAACATCGCATGGAATCATGACAACTGAAACTGTAGTATTGCCTGTGTTTATTTTCTGTGCGTCTACATCACCATAAACTGGTACCACACGAAACGTCTCAAGGAAAATAAATCGACCGAGAATAGAAAGCACTAGCCAGACCTCCGCTAGTTGAGTACAAAAGGCGACTGAATATTGCCCCAAATATTCCAATGAAGAATAATAATTTCTACCAACGAGAAATCAATGGTAAGCGACTCTTGCAATAACGCATTTATTTAGGTTATAAGGTTACAGAGTTGGAGAGAACTGGAAATATGGGGTGATTTATTGTCACTCAGACTCCAGAGAAATCAACAAGTTGCCCTCCAAAATAAATCTTTGATGATAGAATGGGTGACTAATCCTAGAGAGTTATAATAATAATAATAATAATAATAATAATAATAATAATAATAATAATAATAATAATACAACCAATAAACGAGGGTTTTTCTTTCTTAGAACTGCACACCTGTGGAACTCTGCTCCGTCTGCCTGCTTCCCAGCTGACTACAACTTGGATGTGTTCAAGTCCAACGTTAACAAATTCCTAATGAACCGCTCCCTTAAGTAAACACTTCATCAAATCTCCACACTAACGTAACGTACTTGCAATAACCCTTATCCCTGAGTGGCTTCCGGGCCTTGATAAGTGGTGATCACGGTGTAAAAAAAAAACGATACAAATCAGAGGAGTGACACACGGACCTTGAGAAAACAGAAATTAATTTGCCGATATTTATCAAAAGTGACTGGAATCTTGAAAGACTTGTTATCACTCAGACGTCAGGGACCATTTTTTACCAATGAGAACTCTGATGTTGACTTTTGTGAACACTTCTAGTGCATTAATTATCAAAAAAATAATATTATTAATAATAGTATAAATAATAATAAAATATATTAATATTAATATTTAAAACATCTACACCAACATTATTAATAATAACTATACGCACATTTTGATCCACTTCCCCCTACGATAAACGTTACTACTGCAACTACTTCTACTTCTATTATTATTATTATTATTATTATTATTATTATTATTATTATTATTATTATTATTATTATTATTGGCACACATGGAGCTTTCACACAAGTCAACAACGGATCTGATTGGTAACATGTGGTGTTTTCTGGAAGCTGAGTGACAACAAGTCTCCCCAGACGTCCAGCTCTCTTCGCCTCCTTCGATAGCATTTGCAAATAAATTTGAGTCATCGTAACAGCCATTTACTATTGATTTCTCGCTTGCAGTGTCCATTGGTTTGTACTGGAATTTGAGTGGCACTACGCCTTCCCAAGGCCTCAGTTCTCTTCGCGCTTGTCCAGCGGATGTCTCATCAGACCTTTCTCCTCGGTCTTTCCATCCTCCGTGACCCTTCTCGGCTCTTTGGTATAACTTTTCTATTGGGGGAACGGTGATGAGACTATGGAGCTCAAAGAGATCTGGAAAATGAAAACAAATAAAGATAATCTAACGGACAGTAGCAACGCTAGGAACGATACCGAAAAACTTTGTAACAAGAATGGAAGAGAATGGAATCCGAGGGACGGCAGGGATGATACAAGAATTATAAATAAGGAAACCTGTAGAAATATTAAGGAAAACTTTTGTAATGTGGAGACTAACATCACACGTAAACTGCATACAAGCTCGACACAGAAACAGTTACAGATGAAAACATCGTATGGAATAATAGAAACTGAAACTGAATGATTAACAAAAAATGCCCTAAATTTTTTGTGTGTTTTTTAAAGTTTTTTTTTTGTTTGTGTGTTTTTCTTTTTTCTTTTTCGTTTTTTTTTTTCGATTGTCACCATAAACAGACATCATCCCAAATAATGAAGGACGAAGAGGATAGAAAGACGGAGAAAAGAAAAGAAAGGACTAACCAGACCTGCGCTGGATTAGTGCAAACAGAACTGGGCTCATCTAAAGGCTTATTGCCACCCAAATTACAGTGAAGACCAATGATAGCCGCCATGCGAGAAATGAATGGTAAGCGGTTGTTGAGATAACGCAAATTCTTTTGCGAAGGTTATCGAAAGTAGTGGAGAGTACTGGAAACCTGGGGAGACTTGTTGTCACTCAGACTCCAGGAAAAATTACTAGTTGTTTCTCAAAAAGCAATTTTTAATGATGGCTTGTGTGACTACTCCTAGTGGGTAAATAGAGTGCAGCAGAATGAAAAAGAAAAATAAATACCAAGATCTAGAATGTGAATTAGTTAGACTCTGGATATATAAAGAAGTCAAGGGGATTCCCATTGTGATTGGAACGCTTTGGACCATAACAAAAACCACCATACTAGCTTAATCAAATTGATAAGGCAATTTCTTTTACAATCTTACAAAATGCTTACCTGTTGGAAATAGCGAATGTTTCAAGATATAGCTTGAATGTATAAAAAAAGAAAGAAAGAATAAATAAAAAATATTAAAAAATGAAAATGAAAATTAAAAAACATCAGGAAATTAAGAATGTTATGAAACAATTATAATATCAATACCTAAGACTGTAATAGAGTCAACGTAATTCCCATTGTAATTGAAAAGCTTGGAAAGCCACCAAAAATTGTTTAATCAGATTGACAATATATTTGTTTGTTTAACAATTTTGCAAAAAAGCTTGCCTGTTAAACACGGCAATAGTGTTAATTCAACTTGAATGTCTAAAGTCAAAGAAATTGACCTGAATTTCAAGAAATAAATCAAACTAAAAACATCCAAAGGTTAAGGATAAGGCTACAACAATAATAATAATAATAATAATAATAATAATAATAATAATAATAATAATAATAATAATAATAATAATACTAATAATAATAATAATAAAAATAATAATAATAATAATAATAATAATAATAAAAATAATAATAATAATAATAATAATAATAATACTAATAATAATAATACTAATAATAATAATAATAATAATAATACTAATAATAATAATAATAATAATAATAATAATAATACTAATAATAATAATAATAATAATAATAATAATAATAATAATAATAATAAAAATAATAATAATAATAATAATAATACTACTAATAATAATAATAATAATAATAATAATAATAAAAATAATAATAATTATAATAATAATAATAATAATAATAATAATAATACTAATAATAATAATAATAATAAAAATAATAATAATAATAATAATAATAAAAATAATAATAATAATAATAATAATAATAATAATAATACTAATAATAATAATAATAATAATAATAATAATAATAATAATAATACTAATAATAATAATAATAATAAT
Source organism: Euprymna scolopes (assembly GCF_053919585.1). NCBI lineage: Eukaryota > Metazoa > Mollusca > Cephalopoda > Sepiida > Sepiolidae > Euprymna > Euprymna scolopes. The sequence continues at coordinate 3,936,444 of NC_136516.1, forward strand.
AATAATAATAATAATAATAATAATAATAATAATAATAATAATGTTCGCCCCAAGAAAAACAATGCTTAAACTTTATTTGTAAATTCTTTGGAAATAAATTAATTGACGTAACTTAATTATATAGTAGAGCTGATATCTATTACATATAGGCGCCATCCACCAGGGAGGCCAGTAAGAGAAAGTCGTAGCATTCTTTCTGAAGCCCAACCTGAGACTCTTTGGATTGTGGGCTGGTGTCCAGTCCTGTTGCTGCACCCAGATGTTTCCAGTAGCCACCCAATTGAACCAGTGAGTCACCACGCTCTTCAGCACACCCAGTTACACTTTGGTGTTGATGTTAAAACCGACTTCGAAACTTTGAGGTGGCATGCTGTGGCTCTAACTTGAAACAACCCCGAAGACCGTAATCCTCCAGATTGGCATTTTGAAGGTACTGGCAATGATTTTATTTTCGAGACTTTGATCAGTAGAGACTATGGGTTGTAAAGCGTCACCTCTTCGCTCTCGCTCGTTAACATTGTGTCACTTTCAGACATGGTAGAAGGCTTCTATAGCTTTTGAGAATCTGGACACAACTTGCCAACTAATAAATGGTCTAAAAAAAGAGAACTGCTATCCATTAAACGGAAATGGAATCGTTTAGTCTTTTCAATTTTATCGTTCAGTCTTGTAATAAGACATAATACTAATAGTAGTATTAGGAAGATGCAAAACAACATTATTAATAACAAGTACACGCACAATGTTCTATCCTTATAATCCTCACATTGCTACTACTAGTACTAATATAACTACTTCTACTACTATTAATTCTAAGAATGATAGTTTGTTCGAGAAATGAAAAGAATAATAAATGTAAGAAAAAGTCAATTACAATGCTTATACTTGTTGCAGCACAAGTCACACCCCCGGTAAACCTAGAAAAACGGTAATTGGAATCAATATGATGAAGGATGATAATGATAAAAAGAGTGGAAATCTTGAGGAAACCATCGACTGCAGGAACCCACCCATATAAACTAGTAACCCTAAGCATCCACATGGACACTGAAACAGAAGTAAAATATGAATATTAATGGGAAACAAAATAACATCAAGGTATCTGAAACGGAAGGAAGACTGATCAACGTGTCCTCCTCCAACCACGCAAAAAAGAAAAAAAAAGACATTAGCAACATATTTCTGTGGATGAAAGAAATGAGGAAGTAAAGAACTGTCCAAATCTCCAACGTCCTTATGCAGATGTCTATTTGTATCTTTAAAAGGCGTATTGCCAGTGATATTCCCCAAATAACATTGACAGAGAGAAATCAACAATTCAGGTCTTTTGCCATAATGTAAAGTCATTTAAAAAGGTTAACAAAACAGATGTAGAGTACCCGAAATCTGAGAAAACTAGTTATCACCCAGACTTCAGGCCACACTTCCGGTTTTGATCGGAGAGTAATCTCTGATGAGGACCTATTCGAGAACTTCTAATAGATAATAATAATAATAATAATAATAATAAGAAGAAGAAGAAGAAGAAGAAGAAGAAGAAGTCCAAAGAAGTAAAATTCATGTCACGTTGTTTATTTCGCCTTCCAACAAATAACAGGGTAAATATCAAGGACACGAGGAAACGGAATAAATTAACGGAACTGGTCAGAGAGCGTTAAATGATGTGGAAGATGGCGAAAGTCAACATAAAAACAAAAATAGTTGACGCACTACGAGCAATTTCAGAAAACTTTGTAAAAAGACACGGTCTCATTGAGATTGGAGGAAGTGTGTAGAGGATATCATGTATACCAATAATGAAAACGGATTAAATAGTAAAGAAAACCATTGAATACAGTTACTACTACAAATGAGTTTAAAATAATAACCGAACATATAGAAATTGTAAAAGAATTACAACAGCAGCACAAAATTACGAGAAACCCACATCAGAAATCGAAAAAATAAAATGATAAGTTAACCTCCACTCCCGTAAAAATGTGTCGCAATCAACTGACACTACACGAAACAATTGTGGTAGGTAAAAGAAAAGGAGGAAATATTAGGAGAAGGCCTACAGTGAATGAGAGCGGTTGCACAAATACGTTAGGGAGGTTCATTTCCACTAAAATTCGAGTAAAAACCAATGGTTGTTGACAGATTAAATCAATGGTAAATAGCTGCTGCGATAAAAGTAATTCATTTGCAAAGTGTATCATCGATGGATATGAAGATTACGTATTGTCATCAAGACTTCAGGGAACACCGCAGGTTATTCTCGAAGATGAATCTTTGATATTGAACTGGATTAAATATGTTCTGCGGTAAACAAGAACAAGAACATCAAAAACAATAGTGTGAAGATCGAAGAGATGAAGAAGCGCATCAAATACATGGAACTAGTCTAGGGAATAAACGAGTAAGTAAACACCACCTATTGAAGGAGTACTAGGAAAAATACTGAAAAAATTAAAAGAAGGAATGAAAAAGATTGGAATCAAAGGGACGGCTGAGAGAGCAACATATGAGAAAATGAAAACGGCTGAAATATCAAGGAAAATGCGGCGACTAACGCAGATGAGTTACATATAAATTCTGTGCATAGCAAAACTGCTACAGATGTAAAACAAAAAAAGGGACCACATAGAATCATGAACAGTGAAACTGTATAACACCCCTACTTATTTTTTGTGTACGTTTGCATAAAGTGGGGCCACACTAAATACGTACGAATTATCAAGGGTGTTGGAAAGTGAGGCGTTAGAGCGCAAAGTAGACCCCTTCTGGTTGTTTGCAAAAAAGACTGTGATCTTGAAAAGGCTTATTGTCACTCGAATCCTAGTGAAGATGAATTATCGCTGCCATTTAGAAATCAATGGTAAGCGGTTATTTGGATGACACAAACTCATCTGCAAAACTTTTCGAAGGAGGTGGAGACTACTGGAAATCTGAAGACATTTGTTTTCACTCAGATTCCAGAGAACACCATTTGTTTTTTTGTTTTGTTTTTTTATGAGATATATTTTACGATGTGTTGTGTGACTACTAGTGAGTAAATAATAATAATAATAATAATAATAATAATAATAATAATAATAATAATAATAATAAAAATAATAATAATAATGATGATAAAAAGTATTATTATTATTATTATTATTATGTTTTCGTTTGTCACACATGTACAACAAGCGCGTGCCACACAAACTGCTGCATGGCCAAAACATAAAACGCCACATGGAACCAAAAACATTGAATCTGTATATCTATAAGTTCTTTAAACCCACTAGCACCTTCAATTATCACATCACTGACCCCTCCTAAAAAAAAAACAAAAAAACACACACACTAAACAGCCATGTAGAGTAAAGGAGGGAGGAAAGACCGAGGAGGTAGCACTGACCAGATCTCCGCTGGATAATTGCTAAGAGATCTGGGGCATTAAGGAGGCTTATTGCTATTCAATTCCAGTGAACATCAATAGCAGCTGCCAACGAGAATTCAATAGCAATGGCAGGTTGCGATAATGCAAATTTATTGGCAAACACTATCAGATGAGGTGAAGAGTACTGGAAATCTGGGGAGACTTGTTGTCACTCAGATTCTAGGGAACACCACAGGCGGTTTTCAAGGAGGGATTGTTTGGTAAACTGTGTGAAAGCTCCTTGTGAGCCAATAATAATAATAATAATAATAATAATAATAATAATAATAATAATAATAATAATAATAATAATCATAATAATAATAATCATAATAATTATAATAACATGATAATGATGAAGAAAATTCAACTTGAAGACGAAAAAGATAAAAACAAAGAAAATCAAAGACAAAAAAACACTACAAAGTAAACAGTAAACAATAAAATCAAGCCAAGATAAACAAGATGAAAAAGATATTGGAATCGAAAAGCAATATCAACAGAATTTTCCATTGTTTTGTGAAATTTCCAATAGGAAATAATTGCAAATGCTAAAAGCATTCGTGAAGGGAAAACTTAAATTACAATTCATTAAAAACGATTGTAATAAAACCGTTCCACGAAAACATAGGCGTACATGAAACCAAGAAATCTGCAACAAAAAAAATGAAATCATAATTGAATTCATTGTGTCGACATAGTTTCCTGCCCTACGAAATGCTCGTTAATAGTTGAGCTGGATAGAAAGAAAATAAAAAGACTTTAATAGATGAGTACGAAGTTTATTGGTGACTTGAGTTTACATGGTCCAACAACATTCTAGCAAAGGAAAGTAGGTGTTGTCAGAGATAAATCAATAGTAAGCCGATGTTGCGATAGTGTACATTCCTTTGCAAAGTTTATCAAGAGAGTTGGATTATTGTACTTAGCGACTAATCTTTCATGATATGCAAGCACTCTTATTGAATAATAAAACAACAATAATAATAAGAAGGGGAAGTAATGAAGAAAAACAAGAAATTAATAATAATCTATTATATCCATCTCCCCTGTCTGTTTACATGTATTTATGTATGTCTAAATGTATATATGTATGAATGTATGTATGTCTAAATGTATGTATTTATGTTTATTTTTTGTGTGTCTGCCTTAAACATTTCTCAGCGGCATCGGACCGGGTCATCTGAAGAGCGATGTCGAATAATTTGTAAAAATTAGAAAAAAAAAAAGGTCAATTATTTCTTATAGGAAGTGACGTGCGCTTTGAGAGAGGGTAGCGAAAAAAAATCGTTCCTGCATGACAAATAATCCAGACACGCATTAGGTAAAACGTTCTGTCTTGAATTAGTGTAAATAATTACAAAAAAAAAAAACATTAAAAAAAACACGACGTTAAATCCCTGACGCGATCGTAGAGTAGTAGTTATATTGACAGCGTTGTTTTCTTAAGGTTGCACGTTCATGCCGATACATCGGACATTTCTCTTACACTTTAAAGTTTTAATATTATGACAGGGTTATTATGGCATCGTTTTTTTTCTTTATTCCATCACGTTCGCTGTTAATTTTTAGTTTTAAACTTTAAACAAGGTTATTTTGATCGTTTATTCTTTATTTTCCCTTTTATTATTGTTTTTATTGTTTACCTCTACACATTGGCACCGCCGGTTATTCCCGCTTATCATACACACACACAATCACACACACATATACATATAAACGGCAAAATGTGTGTGTGTTTGTATGTCTCGGGAAAACGTTCGACAGATCCTGACCATTTCGGTAACTTTTTAAACCTGGTTCCTTCGGACGACAAATATCGAAAAAAATGGCTAAAAACCTTCATTGCTTCATCCTGAACTCGGCAGTTATTTACAAGGAGGGATCGTTTTTTCGTCGACATTTTTGCAAAGCGATCGTCTCCTTTCGATTGACTACGTTTAATTTCCACGCTCTCGCGATGGAGACCTCGACTAAGACGTTACGTTTTTATTTTTACTTTCTTTTTATACTTCGCGTTACGGGTTCGAGCCTGACTGCCTACTACTACAACTTGTTTTTCGCATTTTTTGTTACCTCCTCACTCTCTACCAACGCCGGGGATCCCGCAATGTTTTAACACCTCTCAAACCGGGCTGTCTACTGTTGTTTTGATTCTCCCGGACCCGACCCCCGTTACTACATACCATCCCCTCACCAGTCCCCGCGTTTCTAAACCTCCCCTCCAGAAGGACAACGCGTTGTACCCCCGCTATGTTATAAGAGAAAACAGAAAGATTGCAAAGATGAAGAGGTGGACGCATGTATAAAAATGAACCGAGGTTAAAAAGAAGAAAAGATGGCACTGAAAAATTAAGAAAGACTTTGTACTTGATTGAAAGAGGGTTCAGAGGACATTTTGGTGCAGGAAAGACAGAGGAATCTCAACAAGTGAATGAAAACCACGACTAAAATCAAAGAATTCTAGCGCAAAGTGCAAAAGTAAACATACATGAAAAGATACGTGAACAGTTCAGAGAATATAGGTCGTTTGATCTAGACCAGAACAAGTTCTACGAAGGATTTAATATACGTTCAAATTACGTAAATGAAATTCCAATGTTAGAAGAGTGCACATCATTTTAGCGTGACATTTAGAGTGTAAAAAGACGCATAATGGAAGTGTTTGTGGTTGGAAAATGCTGCTGTTGAAATATAAAGTAAGTTAAAGCAAGACTGAAATATGGTTCAAGTAAGAAAATTAGCTAAAAATATAAGAATAATTTCAATTGGAAGGCATCTCGACGAAATCGTATGGGTTATAAAATTACCGACTTGAATGGAACAATTGCCCCTCAAATCGATGGAATGTTGACAAGAAATGCAATTCGTTGATGAACAATGCTCTACTAGAGAGATACATTGAAATATGGTGCGGCTGATAAGAATTGGCCAATCATGTCTCTTCCACTCACTTGGAAACTGCTCTCAGACATTGTAGCCAATAGGATTTATCAATATCTGGATCAGAAAGAGATCTAACCGAAGAAATAAAAGAGATTAGCTGGACAAGATGGGAATTACTTGATGATAGAAAATAGTTCACAGTTGTAAAAGAAGATCCACAAATATGTGACTATCAAAGCTTATATCTACTTTCAGATAGCAGGGCTAAATAATGTATAGGGAAATGGGAGTCGTAACAAATGTACGAGATTTGTCAGGAAAGTGCCATTGGCACAAAGGAGAAGATTTCGGAAATGTTTAAGTAAAAAAAACATGTTTTTAAGAAGGACAACTTGTTGCCAGTGCTGTTTACTTGTAGTATGGTACGTTTGTCGTTCATATTCCGAAGTGTAATGCGCTTTATAGGTGGAGTAATAAATAGTATCTGGGAAGCCATGAATTAATTATTGATGTTCAAAGAAACAACGACCAAATATCTATACTTGTGAAGAATATCCGAATGCTCAACAATGGCAAATATATGGAATTTTGTGTGTGAAAATTTGACTTTCCGAGATTAAAAAAGGTAAAATTGCCGAAAGTAAAGAGAGAAAGTTTGGAATGTGGAAATGGAAAAATTGTGGGATTCGATAAAGGAAACGAAGCTGGAATAAATCGAACAAGAAAACGCATGTTAATACTTCAGTTGTTTTTAGGTTGATTAACTGGAGGAAATAAAATACACATGGGGAGTAGCTATATTTTTATATTGAGCAAATATTATTCAATAGACAGAAATGATCTTAAAGACATGAACATAAATGTAAGGAGAACGATGACAGTGACCGCAGCCGTTTACCGAAAGAGCGATATCGGTAGGTCATATATTATACGGAAAGTCGGACAACGAAGACTATTTGCTGTAGAACAATGCGTATCAGCAGTAGAACATATTTATTAATGTATTTACGGACTGTTATTCTCATTTTCATAATTAAGAGAAACAGCATCCCTATCTCGTCGCGATGACCCATCTGACGAAGGTCGGATGAATAGTTGGCCGAAACGTCGCGAAACAACAACTATGAAGATTAGGATAACAGTCTGTAACAAAATAAGTAAATGCACAAAATACTCATCTCAGAATATCCCAATAAAACAAAGAAGAAAATAGTTTGACAGTTTACCTTTCTTACGGTAAGAAAATACTTACAAAATGGCCATTTTGAAAAATGGCAAAAAGGCGAACTAAATAAAGAACATGGAAGTTAAAAAAATAAACAAACTTAAGACAAGTAGATTGTGACTAAAGATACCTGGGCAATTCAGTAGATATATTAAAAAGGCAGTTTGTAAAAAAAAAAAGTGCAGTTGCTGTGGAATTGTGACTTGGACCTTGGGACAGCAGTCTTGGTATATGCCGCACATAGGCAAGCATTCAAGAAATATTATGCAATCATAAAACCGTTGAAAGTACCCTGTGTCGACTTTGGTCAGTCAACGAGGCGAGAATATACATAACCTTGTCAGTAGGTTACATAATGTGATTCGAACCAACCACATTAAAGCTTAAATCGATAAAGATAAAACTCAGAAATCAGTAAACGACTCATTAATCAAAGTTTAACAGCTATGAGTATAACCCAAAATAATTTGTATATCTTATTGAAGATTTGATGATTGACGGGAACTTGTTGTCACTCAGACACCTATGAAAATAACAGGCTGCTCTCAAACAGAAGTTTTTATTTGAACCTGTGTGAAAACTCCTCTGGAGTGATAATAACATTTACAATGATAATAAAAATGGACACCATACTTTGCTCCCAAAGAGAAATATTTGATAAATGCTTGTGTGACGTCTCTTTGCTTGAAAGTAATACTAATTTAGACAAAAAAAAACAGTAGAAAATAAAAAGGGATATAAAATAAAGATGAAGTGATGAGAGATGCAAAAGGCAAAATAGTAGAAGAGTAATATTTCTAAATATTAAGAAAATGAGATAGACGGAAATAAAAAAAATAATAGGAAGCTACTACTACTACTACTACTACTGATAATAATAATAATAATAATAATAATAATAATAATAATAATAATAATAATAATAGTTTCATTTATGAACGTCTCTCTGGAAAAGGGGTGGATTCATTTCCAGAGGATTTCTCTTAATCCCGGCTTCAAACCAGGAGCTTAAAAGATCAAGGGTGTTCCTAAGGATGTTGGGGGTACCTATACTTACAAAGGTTTGAAGGCCGCCTAAAACATCGGGGATTTGCATTTTTTTTTCAATTGTCCTTCCATATGTGTTTTAACCCCGTGTATACGCCTTATCTCCAAGGACAATGGAGCATAATTGCTCCACTTCTCAGTCTCCTTCTCTCTCATATTCCTGTCTCAGGCTACTGAAATGTCTACAATCTGTCAGTTTTTTTGAGACCTTGACAATACGACTAAATGCGGACGATTATGTTCCAATTGCTTGGTCGTTATGACACTTTTGTCCCACCACACGTCTACCTTGCCATCCTCACGTGTTCTCACTTCATCAGGCACCTCCTAAACCCTCAAACCATTTCCGATCACACTTCATCCCAACCCTCTTACACACATCCCAATATGTCCGGAGTCCCATGCGATCGTGTCTTTTGCGGTACTCTCACTGGGCCAGTCCACTACACCCTGCTGTAAGGTGCGCAATTGACTCGGAGGTCTTATCAAAAATCCGGTATTCTGCATCAACTTCCTCTCCTAGAACACCTTTTTTGAACAATCCTGTTCCTAATGCCTGCTCTTGTGATTCACAAACAAAAACGTCAGTACTCTTAGCCAGATACTCAGCTCTAAACAATTGCCATGATCTTTTATCATCCACTTCTGCTTTATCCTGGAAGAACATTCCATGCATGTTCCTCCTAGCCAATTCTTCTGACTCTTCTCTATCCATACGCTTCACATAATCAGCCTTGGTCTCACATACCTCAACTTCATTGGCCACAACATTAAGCATCCACTCCTCACTTCTAACCACATGCTTCTTCAACGACATCTCCTTGGTTCTTACACAATCATTTACACTTTTCTATCCTCTCCCATCATCTTTCCTCTTGTGATACAGCCTTGCTACGCTACTTCGAATGTGAAATATAACAAACTAAAGCCTTTCTTGTTTTGATATCCATAGCATGCAACTCCTTGTCAGACCCTTATAAAATTCCCGCATTGTATTTCAAAACACTGACTGTCCATGCATTTACTGTTTTCATTAGATTTCCTCCATACAGTTTTGACTTTGCAATTAGTTTCTCTCTTCTAAGATACTCCTTCGTGACTTTTTCCTTCATTTTTCAGTCATTGATGCCAACACCCTCCAGCACTCCCAAATACTTATATCCTGTATCTTTTATTTCTTTCATGATTTCTCCATTTGGCAGCACTATTCCATTCGAATGAACCTTTACTCCTCTTTTCATCAGCAGCAACGCACATTTACTAATCCCAAACTCCATCGCAATATCTTCTGAGTATATCCCCACATGTTCCACCAGTCTCTCAATTTCATTTTCATTTCTACTGAATATTTTGAAATCATCCATAAACAGTAGATGGTTTAGTCGTCTGTCATCAGATCCAAAGTTATACCCCAGTTTTTCTCTCTTCAAGAGGACGCTCCGTGGCATCATTATCATTACAAAAAGAAGTGGCGATAACGAATTTCCTTGAAATATTCCACATTTTATGTCAACATACCCCATCTCTTCTCTGTTTGCTGTCAGCACCGTTTTCCATTGAGTCATACTTGTCTCCAAATGTCCTACCACATTCTCAGCAAACTTCACCATCAATAGTCTTTCAAGTATCCGTAAGTGAGAAACCATGTCACAATCCTTTCTGTAATCGATCCATGCTACGCTCAGATTCATTTTCCTCTTCGTATCCTGTATTATTGCTTTATAAATTAGTAGTTGCTCTTTAGTACCTCTCGAGCCTTTCCGGAACCCCTTTTGTTCGTCAGGAAAACCACCATTACTCTCTGGATGTTCATAAATTTTCTCGGCAAATATTCCAGTCAACAGTTCTCACATCAATAATAGACATGTAATTGGTCTATAATTATTGGCATCTATTCCTTTTGCGGGATCTTTCCTAATCTGTGTTGTTCTTCCCTTCACAAACACACCAGAGGCATCTCCCGACTCTACAACACTTTGTAGAGTAGCAGCTATAGGTGAGTAAAGGCATGGGAACTGTTTAAACCAGAAGCCCATCACTCCATCTGGACGAGGTGCCTTTTAGTTTGTCATCCTTCGTATGCTAGCCTTAACATCATCGATAGTTATCTCAACGTTCTTCATATGCTACATTTCTGATAGCCTTTCTATGACCTCTCCCAACCAGCAAGTCTTCTCGTTATTTCGCCATTCGACGGACCAAATCCCACTCCAGAACATCCTTGCATCTTTTGCATTTGGAGTCTTGTTATTTCCCGCCTGTTTACAACCTTTTAATTCTTTATACAGCTGAGACTGATTGTCCCGGAAAAGGTTGTTCTGCCGAAATGCAACACTTTTCCAACAAAGTTCCAAATTTTCATACCACCAGTGTGGACCTTTTCTTTCAACATTGTGAGAACGTTCATGGTTCTTTTTTTCCAGCAATCTATACCTCATTCAAGCTCGTCCTTGGCTTTCTGTCTTAGTTTAACTCCTTTTCTTATTTCTTCGATTC
>NC_136516.1:3952500-4047500 GCF_053919585.1 Euprymna scolopes
TTTTTTAATGTCAATGGAAAACTGCACAAGTACCCAAACCCGAAATGAAAAGACCACGAGTGAACGCGCGTTTTTTTTTTTAGTTTAGTTTCATAATGGCGGCCGTGATGTCGGAGGTTCGATTGTTAGATTGTAAGTTTCGTATTTTTGTAATTTGAAAATCGCAAGTTAGGAAAAAATTAAACCCTTCCAAGATGAACAATAAATAAAGCCATAATATTTTATGGTAAAGTTAAGAGCTTACGAACCATAGTTTTTTTAGGAGATGTGATTATTGGATTAACCAATCAGAAATCGTCTGTGGCACACACATCTCTGTTTTTATATATATATATATATATATATATATATATATATATATATATATATATATATATATATATATATATATCCATTGGACTGTTGTTTTTCGTCGATTTGTACGTTGAGTTATTTGGAAAATTATGAGTGAATTTGTCAACATGATCATAATCATTATCATATACTGCATATGCGTGAGTCTAAAACAAACTTTTTATTTAAAAATTAGAAAAATCCAAGCGTATGTAAATCATATCAATTAGATAGTTGTTTTTCGTCGATTCGTACGTTGAGTTATTTGGAAAAGTATGTGTGAATTTGTCAACATGATCATAATTATTATCATGTACTGCATATGTGTGAGTCTAATACAAACTTTTTATTAAAAAAAAGGGAAGGACGAAAAAGATCAACAACAAAAAGGGACAAAAACGGCCCAGCCGCTGATCACTTACTATGTATGACTTTTGGATTGTTCCTTCATGTGTATTTTACATGTATATATGTGTGTGCGTATGTATAGACATATGTATGTATGTGCGTATTTGTGTGCCTCTACGTGATTATTATTGCATGTGTGTGCGCATGCATGCGTATATTGGCGTACCTCTGTATGTACGCATGTGTTTATTGCCATGTGTATGTGGGGTGGAGAGGGGTCCCGTAAGCCGTGGGTAAGGCACCCACTCTAGGAGAAGCAAATCTTAGATTTAAAAAAAAAACATAAAGCGGGAGACCAGTACCCACATTAAGCTGGTCTGGAATTTGATTTGTTGCTGGCTATCTTGCTTTGGCTTGTTGCTGGATGTCAACATTTTGGAACGTTTCCTCTGCCCCCTCTGCAATAATTTTATATCATAAGAGCCACACCGAATACGACTTTGACCTTGACCTTAAAAATGTATGTAATCCATCCCTAGGTTTAAGATAATTATCCTGCTAGGTTGGATCATGACGAGTTCAGATTTTTTTACATAGGACTCACCACTTATCAAGGCCAAGAGGCCATTTTAGGATATGTTTAAGGGGTTAACAGTAGAAAATTTGAAAATATAGTACTAGTTAGTAATGGAAATTCGGTAAATTTGTACACTTATACGGAACTGTTCATCAAAAACTTGTTTACATTATACTTGAAGGCAACCACATTGTAGCCAGCTGGAAAGCAGGAAAACGGAAGAGAATTCCATAGGCGGGCAGTACTAAGAAAGAAGATTTGTTTATGGAATCTACGTTTAAGTTTAGCCACAGATAAAGAGTGGGGGAAATTATTGATTGTGTTTTCTGCTAGACTGGTGTGTTTTTGTGAGAGTTTGGTGAGGAAGGACTAAGATTGGAGCTCAGTCAAGCACTTGGCAAGAAAATAACGATAAAGCAAAGACAAACTCGCTATATCTCTTCGATGAGAAAGAGGTTGAAGGGAAGAGAAGGGCATCCCCCACAAGGCTACGAAGTCTATTTTGAAGGCTGTCAAGGCAGAATAAGTCCTTTCTAGATTTGGCAACAGTACTCCATCCTTGGACGTACCTGACTCTTATATGGTTAGAGAATTACATGAGCAATGAGATATCTACTCGATCGATAGAAAGATTCCACCATTTTACCAGCGGCCTTGGCAACGGATACACTGTGTGTTCCATTTCAGATTAAGTGTAAAACTCAAACCCAGAAGCTTGTCAAAACATGAGACCTCATCAAGACGAGAGCCATTCATTTCAATTGATGACAGATGAGGACCAGAACGTTGATGATGTAAAGATAAAAACTTAGTTTTAGATGCATTAAAAGTAACAATCCACATCTTTATTCATTGTACGACTTCCTTAAGATCAGAAGAGACAGACTCCGAGAAAACTTGGTCGTTTACCGTCTTAGATGTGCTACCATAAATGGTAATGTCATCAGCATAAATGTCTACGAATAATTTTAGGATGTGATTTGGAGTGTCATTAATGTAGATCAGGAAGAGAGGTGGGTCCAGAATGGACCGTCAATCAGATTTTTCACGAAACAACCCGTGTGCCCGATAGTGCCGGCCAATATGCAAGTCTCCTAGACCTTTTTTATCACAACTTACCCTGAACTGTGTTCAGCTTGTGTTCTTTCTCAAAATGGATCTTGCATATTGGTCGGCACTATCGGGCACACGGGTGGGTTCGTGGAAAATCTGACTGACGGTCATCAGCAACGGAGAAATCATGAAAGAACACGCTCATCATATGTCTTGTTTGAGTGAGTTAACCATTTCACATTGTAGACATTGAAGTTACCACAAATATGAATATTAGCTGGATGATAAGCAGATAGGACGTGATCAATTTTCTCAGATATGTTTTTAAAGATAGTTACTCCGCTGTTGTGGAGGCGATAGAGAGCAAATATAAACGCAGTAGTCTGAGTAAGTCCTACTCGGAAGCACATATAGGGTAAATTAGGATCTTCTCTTGAGATGTCTCTACCACATGGAAAGCCATCTTTAATATAGGCACATATCCCATGCCCATGGCGTTCGTGGGGGTCAGATTTGGAAGTTTAATTAGCGTATCCTTATTAGGAAATCACCTAGCGAAATAGTATATCCAATTCCTGTGTTGCTTAGAAATAATATGCCAGGTTCAGTCCCCTGTAATTGGGATCCAACCCTTGTAAGGTTAGAACGTAGAGGTCTGATGTTGGAGAAGGAAGCATGAGTAGTTGGAGATCCGAGTTTAATCGTGTAGTTTTCTTGAAACTTTTCATTATTGAGTTTTGGGATTTGTGGACTAGTTCGACAGACTTGCTGGGAGCAGGACAGAGGGGGAACGTAGGAGAGAAACAGAAATAAAGAAATATACATTTTATCACATAAAAAGGTAACGCTGTAACAATTACCCACTAATATGGCATCGATAGGTCCCACTACTGCATGGTCCAGCATCCATTCACCAAATTGCAATACAGCAGCTCCAGTACGTTTCACCTGGTGATAGGACAGCCTCCTAAGTGATTAATCGAAGGTTCGGGTCCCTGAATATCAGGCGGATAACGTCACCCCAGATAGAACGTTTCCATTCAGCACTCTTACTAGGGAATGGCTACATGGATAGGCATAGCAGCAGAAAATTTCCGACATCTCTGGCGGCTGTTCACGCAAAATACTGCCAACCTAGAATAAAGCTTTTTCTTCTCCCTTTTCAGAAAAATCACTTATTAAAATATGAGGACTGAATGACAAGGAAAGAGAGTGTTCGCTATAGGAGAGTATATGTACAAAGGATATAAACTTGACATCTGACTTTTACCATGACAAGGTGATTGGCCATAATCATGCAAAATTTAGCCATAATCGGTCTAATTGTGTGCGTGTAGTAGAGGATATATATATATATATATATATATATATATATATATATATATATATATATATAGGATATGACCTTGACTTTGGCCTTAATTTTGAGAAATGTTGTGCAATATGCCTAGGTCAGGGACAATAATATTGTCAAGGTTGATGGTGATCGATCAAGCGGTTGGACTGTATGTGAGTTGCACACACAGTCACACACGATGAGGCTCCTACTTTATATATTGCATATGTATATCTATGCGTGTGTGTGTTTATCTTTAAAATTGCTGATGCATTTAACCATTGAGTAAACATACTCTCAATTAATAAATAATCAATATGTTTTATCTTTGACACACACACACATACACACACACATATATATATATATATATACATATATATGACTACTTCATTTAATCACATAAATTAATACACAAAATATAATTTTATGCGTAAATTTCAGTATTTTCTTCAAGAGTGTTCAATACATAGGTAGAGCTAGCTAGCAAGTTATAAAAATATACATGGCAATCAAGATATGCAGAATATACCGCGTTTCATATCTGTGAGAATTCATCTGTCTCATGCCTTATGACAAATTCTCACAAGAATGAAACGCGGAAAATGTTGTGTAGATTAATTTCATATATATTTATATAACTTACTATGCAGGGTGTCCAAAAAGAAATATATGGTTAAAAAAAATAATAACTTTCTTAATTTTTAATATTTTTCTTTTATTTTTTCAGATCATCTAGAAAATCCTTCCAAGTTACACATGAGTCGGTACACTACAGAGGAGCGGATACTTATCGTAGAATCGTATTTTCAGTTGGATGAGTCAATATTAGAAACTACAAGCAAATTGCGACGAAATTTCAACTCAAGAAATTCCCATACTCCAAATGCAATAAAAGTTATGGCGGCTCGATTTCACGAGCAAGGTTCTGTATTTGACCTCCCTAAATCTTGTAGACTCGGAACGGCAAGAAGTGATGAGAATCGTTGGAGATTAGCGGAGAGGTTGACCGAGGATCCATCCATATCAGTAAGAAGGGGGTCAAGTCAAATTGGAGTCTCAGTAATCTCTTTAAAGATAGCTTCACGAAGAGGGCAAATTCCCATATAAAATTCAATTGGTGCGACGCTTAAGCCAATGACAATGAACAATGCCCTGCAGAGAGCACAAAAGTGTGAAAATTATTATGGTGGACATTTGGGTAACATCATTTTCCATAATAAAAATTAGACCTTGTGAATAATATACCCAAAATGTGTAAATAAAATTAGGATAATAAATAGGGATAATAAGTAATATCTTGCAATGACTGACGGAGAGGCTTATCTACCTACATATAAAAATTAGAAATCATAACTTAAATATTGAGAAGGTTAATCAATATATATATATACATATATATATATATATATATATATATATATATATATATAGTTTCTTGTTGATTTTTTAAACGATACTAAGGTTAACGTCTCCGCCTCGGAAATTCCGTGCTTTTCTTAGGATGTTTCCCATTTTTTATTTCATACGTGTTTTTTATTTATTATTTTTAAAAGCAGTAATCTACGAACACGCGTGCTTCATAGCCCTAGATAAGGTCCGGGGTTCGAATCCCAACACCAGTCAAGCTACGCTGAAGAGGAGTAGGGCTCCGAAACACGCGTGTCCGTAGACTGCTGTTTTTTAAAAATAATATATCTATATATATCTATATCTCTCTCTCTCTCTCTCTCTCTCTCTCTCTCTCTCTCTCTCTCTCTCTCTCTGTATATATATATATATATATATTAAACTAGATGAGCTGTGACATGTTGGGAGCTTACTATTGAAGAGTGAGTATACAGAATTAATGCATAGAAGTGCAAGCGACTATGCAGAATAATTGTTTAAACGGACAATCACTGAATTCATGCACACGAAACAGACATTACAACTAGTCTAAACAGTCCGGAATACATTATATAACAAAGGTCTTTACAAAATTGCCTTTAGATGAAATGAAGAAGCGTTTGTATAAAAGACGTGTAATGTGTTGAAATAAATATTGAAAAAAGACGAAAAGAAAAAATACAAAGAGGGAGTATGTAGTGTAGAAACACATCTTAGATGTTTTCGGGTGTGTGTGTGTGTGTATTAACAGTGTTAGAGAATGAATCGAGAGAGAGAGAGAGAGAGAGGGGAGAGATGGAAGTGTGTAAATTATATTGAGACACGTTGACTGGAAGTCAGCATCAGTTGTTCGGATTGCGTGTGAGTCACCTGATCAGGTTAGCTGAATCGTGGAGATTTGGTTTGGACTTAGAAGGCGACGGACGGATTCAGAGACGTCTCGTCTCCTTCACTGACGCTGATGTGTGTAGAAATGAGACCAAGAGAAACCACGCAGGTCAAGGATTCATTTTCCATCCTTCTGCAAGACATCTAGAAAAGTGAATAAAAAATATAGAACCAGTTTCTTGTCTTGGAGTGAAATGAATAATCGTCCAAAACAGGTAGCAGTCTCCCTTCAAGACACGAGATGAATCCTGATTGACCAACATCCAACACGCAAGAAGGTATGTCTAAAATACATGTACCACACACACACACACAGCGGCATATGAAAAATAGACAGAACAACTATATGATCACACAACGTTAACTCTGACTAGACGATCACACATTTATAATACGACAACACAACAGCCTTAAAAATATCTGCAAGTAACGGGGCATTTATTAATATTTTATGGTGAGACTTTTTCAAAGCAAATCTTAAAAAAGAAAGAAAAAAAGGTCCCTCACACACGTTTGGAAGTATTTCTACGTATTTTCAAATGTTTGATATTTATAGCAACACCCATCTCATTCCTTATTTTTGCTTCTACCCCTCGAAACAAAACTTGAAAAATAATTCGTATTACGTGTCTCGTGTATCTCTACGGGAATGCTCATTTAGTGTTTAATATTTATTGAAAGTAACCCACCCTACTCTAAAATGTGAAATGTTTAATAGTAATGTTTTAAAAAATAAATCTATTCTTTTACGTTATTTTAAAATCCAGTGAAACGTCTTAGCCTAAAAATATAGATGTTTGTTTCTTTTTAGGTGAACTTTGACAGGTTATGTCATAAAAATACGAATTATTTTTTTTTAAATATCTAAATTGAATAAGTGTTTTTTTGTTTCGTATTGTTGTTTTATATGATAAAAATGTATTTGTTTTGTTTGTTAGTTCAAATTATTCAAACTTACAATAAAAATTCTATCAAAATTATAAAAATTTTAAACGCCAAAAAACGTACGTGGATTTAGAGGGAGGTATTTCCCCTTCAATAAAAAAAGCATCCGTAAACATTATTTGATTTTTAAAAGATTATATTGTGTAAAATTAAAATTTGTAAAAGATTATATTGTGTAAATATTAGAAAAAAATCAATTTATGTTGTTTAAAATAAAATTCGAAAGTTTTATATTATTTAAAATTATTAAAAAAATAAATTTCGTTGTTTAAAACAAAAAAGGTGTGTGTATATTGTTTGAAAAAAATAAAACGTGGTTCTTGCTTTTAAAAAGTTATGCCTATATTCTTTCTTGTTTAAAAAAGTGCTGCTAATTTAAACTGTGAATTTTGAAATACCGATAGTATTACTTAGATATAAGATGGATCGTAACATATCGGGGATTAAGAGAAACTGTCTTCCTTTTATGCGATTCAGGGGTCAAGATTAGTTTGCCATTAAGAAAATATTCATAAAATGTTAGATGTAATCATGTATTGATAGTTATATACATTCAGTTTTATTGACACAGTTTAAACGATGGGCTAACTGCTTTGAGTAAGCACACACACCCGCATACACACACAAATATATATATATATATATATATATATATATATATATATATATATATATATATATATATATATATATATAGTTTATTTATACAAACATTTGTACCTGTTTCTGTAATCCCCTGGTATTAGGGAGATTATTACTTCAGGCAAAGAATAACCTCTGGAAAGTCTTTTTGAAGAGTTTTCGAAGGTAATTCTTGGCCTGAATACGTTATCTCCCTAATAACGGGTGATTACAGAAACATGTATGCACATATGTAACCATCAATGTTTTTATAAATAAACTAAATATACCTGCTCTGTTTACTCATTGAACACTTTTTGGTAGACAAATGCTGTGACATTAGATGTACTTCTAGGAAACTAAACTCTACTGCCATATTATATCGTCATCGAAATTAGTAAAATTGACCATTTTTCAATTAGATCGTTTGATTTTAATAATCCCAAACAAAATTAAAAAAAAAAGGTTAAAAAAAGCGAACACAGTAGAGCATTTGAGAAGTTTTACTACAAAGTTTGCCGAAGGGTTGATCATGTAAAGCAAACAGTGAGTTCGAAATGTATGCTTCTGTTTGTTGCACATTTGAACAATGTTACTTGACTTTTATTTCTCACTTAAATTCAAACCATTATCACCAGACAAAATAGAAAAAAACAGATACAAAATCATCAACAATAGGGTCTTTAATATGTCAGGAACACGTCTGAAATTAATGAACCTTTTAGAGCATAATACTTGATGTTCACATTTCAACCCGTTATATACAAAATATTATCACGAAATCAACAGTACATTGACTGCAATGCTATGTAGACTACAATATGTTTTGAGAGAAGTTTCGATAGAGCCTTCCGATAGGTATCCAACTGGAGCCTAAAATCAATCGATTAATTTGTAAAATACGCAGCAATTTCTCGATTTCGATATCAATAAATGTATAGAAGTGCGAAGAATCGTTCATCATACCTCAATTTAGGACAACACCATGCCATTCTGCTAGTAAACTAATATATATATATATATATATATATATATATATATATACATACATATATATATACATATATATACATATTTAGATATACATATATACATATGCATATATACATATATATATTTAGATATAAATATATACATGCACAAATAATTATACATATATGTATACATATACATATATACACATATATACATATATACACATATATACACATACATTTATACATATATATGTATATATACATATATATACATATATATATACCCATATATACACTTATACATACATATACACATATACGTATGTATACATATATATATATGCATGTATATACATATACACATATATATATATATATATATATATGTGTGTGTGTGTGTGTGTATGTGTGTGTGTTTCTGTGTGTCTGCGATTTTATGTCTATTTATGTACAGAAGTATATAAAAATTGTTAGAATTATTGAACGGCAATCGGAGACTGGCTCGAGTGCTCTCCAAACTATTGCAAATCACCAACTCTTCTACGATCTCTATTCGTTGTAAACACAAAGGGCACTTGAAAATCTAGTTCCTTTGCGCCGACCACCTGCTCCTTCAATAACTCTCAAACGTAAAAAAAGTCCACATCGCTAGAAGTCCACTTTAAAACTTTTTACAACAAATGAAAAGAAACATTAATACTATTAACAACTTTTTTCATTGGTTCTGCTAAAATTCTATTGCATTTGTGTTCCGCACTTCAGTATATCGTAGGGGACAAGTAACATCGTCAGTTTTATGTTCTTTTAGCTTCTGTTGTTCAGGTCGCAGCTAGAGGGTAAGACGATAAAATTAAACCAACATGACTTCCCACAACAGTAATGCCAGCTTCATCACTGTAATTCGCCGAGTATTTCCGGCGGTGCTTCAGAATGAAGACAAAAATATTAAATAGATGTAAGTTCTACCAGAAATTCCAGTTACCGAATTGAGTCTTTTAATGAAATGTTTTTTTAAATAAAGTTGTATGGTTGTTTTCTTAAGGGCGACCAAGTTTTTATCCCACAGGAGGTAAATTACATGATTTTTTCGATCATCGTCATATATATATATATATATATATATATATATATATATATATATATATATATATATGTATATATATATATATATATATGTATATATATATATATATATATATATACTAGGAAAAGTGCCCGTCGTTGACTGGGTTCAAAAACAGCCTACTGAAAATGGACTCTGATTTATGAAAGTAAGATAGGTTATGAACAGGAAGGGTTGTAAAGAGATAGCTTCGAATTTGGGGGTAACAAAACCAAAGCAAAATATGATGAAAGTAAAAATAAAATAGATAAACTCCATAATTTATTATACCATATCCGTTCACACTGAAACACTTATCACAA
The DNA here is from genome assembly GCF_053919585.1 of Euprymna scolopes. Classification (NCBI taxonomy): domain Eukaryota; kingdom Metazoa; phylum Mollusca; class Cephalopoda; order Sepiida; family Sepiolidae; genus Euprymna; species Euprymna scolopes. Next base: position 3,962,393 of record NC_136516.1, read on the forward strand.
TATTCTGTGGCTCTATATTAAACCTTGTTAAACTTTGTGACATATTTCCATTCTATGGCGGTCAGGCGCGAACGTACACCCAATACTTTTATTATACAATATTTCTTCAAACTGAAACATAATTATCAAAGTATACTTACGCAGATAGATATGAAAGTCTTTATTAAAGTATGTGCCTATTTTCATTCTATGGAGGCCAGGCGCGAACGCATACCACACCGTTTTATTAAGTTAAAACATACTTATCAAAGTATTATTATGTACATCTATATCAAAAACACTTGTAAACGTTTTTTTAGTTAATTTTTACATTTTTTATTTCCATACTTTGTGAACCAGGCGCGTGCGCAGACTCCACAATTTTAATGAATCATCATTATGCCAGATCAAACATACCGTTCCTGTGTCTCGATACATCTTCTATCATTATATGTAATCGGTTTTCTATAATAGTCAACCATATAGGAGCCTATTCGTGACCAGACACACAAAGACGTTCAGCTTTATATATATATATATATATATATATATATATATATATATATATATATATATATCAGGTAAGCCTGACGAATTCTAGAGTGGATGAAACGCCGAATATTCAGTGTAGCTTAATCGCCATATATATATATATATATATATATATATATATATATATATATATATATATATATATAAGGTGATTGATAATTTAAAATTTAAAAATCAAATTATAATTAAATTAAAAATCCGCTTCATAAGAAGGAACAACAACAAAAACAATTATCTGTACGATCGTTTCGGAAAACAATGTTTTTTATTGTGGTATACATCAAGTTATGTACAATAATTATCTATAGTTTTTTGATAAGCAAGGTCTCATAACATATATATATATATATATATATATATATATATATATATATATATATATATATATGTGTTATGAAATGCATACACGCCCGAACGAAAACTAGATGAGTCACGAGTCGTAAATAGACAGTAAGGAGTCTGAGGATAGTAGTCCTTCAAATAAGATTTAGAAACACACAATCAGCACACACCCACTTATAACCACGACTATGTGCCTGATTTCGGGTTATTTGGCAATCGTTTTTTTTTACTTATTTTCTCGCTAAACATGTACTTGCTGCGAACATTTAACAAAACGTAGTTAAATACGTTATATGAATGTTATGTGACGTTCCAAAATTATATTTGCTTGTAATTATATGTTGTATTCTGTTTTCTAACAGAATGACTATTTACTGTTAATAAAAGTTTGTGAAAACATTTTTCATTTATCAGTATTAAAAAGATGGGTCAAATAATATATTAGGTTGTCAAGAAAATTTTTACGTATTTTCAAAAATGTTTTCGTTATAATACGTTTACTTCACGTACTATTTTTAGATCGTTTATCGCTATGCCTAATTTTATATATTATAATTGTTTGAAAATAAATATATCTTCTGTGCAGAACGTAGAACTCTGTTCCGTCTACCCCATTCCCACCTGACTACAACTTGGATGTGTTCAAGTCCAACGTTAACAAATTCCTAATGAACCGCGCCCTTAAGTAAACACTTCATCAAATCTCTACACTAACGTAATGTACTTGCAATAATCCTTATCCCTGAATGGCTTCGGGGTATTGATAAGTGGTGATCACTTATTAAAAAAAAAAGAAATGAAAACAAGACTGAAAAAAAACAAAATTGTATATATTTTTTTCTATTGTAATTTAATTTAGGTCAGTAACTGCTGACAGAATTCGCGATATCAACGGAGCATTTGCTCAGAAACCACTACTGAACACACACACACACACCATGGTTGTTTAAGCAACAAGACAAGAGTCTTGAATATTATGAGTGTAGTGGTCGGGTATCGGATGTGGACAACGACCAACTGAAAGTCTTAGTCGAAACCAATTCACGTACAACTGTTCGAAAACCTGTTTATAAAGAAGGTGTAACATATATGACTAATTTAAACTACTTGATAATTATTAGAAAAACAAGAAACTTTGTAAATGAAAGCTGCACAAATTGAACAACAACTAAAACGAACGCCATTATGAAGTGTCATCTTCCATTTTACGCAAGAAGAACGACATGATTTTGAACCGGGTTTTGACTTGCGATGAGAAATGTGTTCTTTAGGACAACCGCCGATGCTTAGTTCAGTGGTTAGACGTCGAGGAAGTTCTTCGACACTCCTGGAAGCGAGAGTAACACAAAAAAATAAAGTAATTCTGAGGATTTGGTTGTCTGCGATCGGTCTCATCCATTAGTTGTTGTTTTTTTTAATGTAGGTGAAATTATTACGGCGGTCAAGTAATGCCGACAAATAGATGTAATGCATCAGAAGCTTCGACAACATCACTCAGCATTAGTCAACGTAAAAAGCTCAATTCTTCTCCACGACAATGTAAAACCGAACATAAATACACTGATCCTGTAGAAGTTGGAGGAATTTGTTACGAAACTAACCTGTCCGCCACACTATCAAAAATCTAACCTGCGGACTGATACTTTTTCAAGGATCTTGGCAACTTTCTGCGTGAACAAATGCTTCAAAATCGTAACTGATATCAAAGATGCATTCATCGACTTCATCGCCGTCGGACGCAAGATTTTTACGTTACTGGTGTAAATACACTTGTTTTGCGTTTGCAAAAGTATATCAGATCTGATGGTTCTTCTGTCGCTCGATGCATTTTTGGTTGGGTTGAGATGTGTTCATTTCAATTTAGAAGTTAAAAACCACAAGAACTTTTTTGTCAACCTCATAATATAATAATGTATATAAATAAAATATGCCCGGTTTTCTATTTCTACTATAACAAGTTTTCGATTTGAAGGCGAGTTAGAAAAAAAAAAAAAAACTTTTGGCTACGTTGCAATTGTCCCCAACAATTTATACACCGCTTTATTTACTCTTTGGTTACGTTGTTATTTTTTTTTACTGTATATCAACACTTTTCGGGTAATTTAATGCCGAATCCAGTTATTTCGGAACAATTTTTATTCTTCAAGTTCTTTATAGCTTCAAATATTTTTTGTAGAGTTTAGTTTGGTTGTTTTTTTTCCCTTGCAGTCTATTAACCCTTTTCCAGCTATTAAAGAGCGAATAATGTTACAGTATTAATATTTGGTACATTTTAAGTAAGGAAACCAGTCAGGGGGCGGGGTAGATAGAAAGAGAGAGAGATGAGAAATGGGAAGAAGAAAAGGGGAGAAATGGCGGGTTACTGTGTTTGTTTTTGCTTTTGTAGAGTATTATAAATTTTGCAAAAGGAAGTAGAAAAACATAAACCATCAAGGTAAGGTGCATTTTGTCCCAGGAGGCCAATAGCTTCAGACAGCCTTACCTTGTATCAGCAGTGTTGCATTTACGTATATCTAATTAAGTTGTGATCTACTGCGTGTCCGAAAATACAGCAACTCTTTTGATGCTAGTCTACATTTAAAAACAGAAAGTTAATTTCTAGACAACCTGTAATTTTTACAGGTATTTTGAATGGAAATTAAATGAGGGTAAACCATTTGAAAGCCTGTCTACAATGCAATTTCTAACAGTACAACTATACTCGCTTATATATTAAAGAATAACAATTATATTCGTAATTACTTCATATTTATATAAACTTTCTACAATGAATTTCACATGATAATTAAAATATTTACTGTATATATTCATGGTTTTTTTTATGATTAATCTGTTCTTTTTCAACCGGCAGCATTTTGTGCTTTAACTGAAATGTTTAGCGTGCATGCTAGTGAAATCAGCTTATTTTATTCTGCGACATTTTTCTGCGGGTATGGATTAAGTTTATTCATATAAATTCGGATGGTATGCGAAATAACGGCCGAAGGAAGATGTCGACTTATAAAGTAAATGGTTATTTTATATAATGTGCTTCAAAATATCGGTATAACGTAACCGGGGAAACATATCGACACGAATGATTACAATTGCGATTCACGGAAGAGAGCCAGAATACGAACGAAATTGCTTTGCTGTGAAACAGAAAGAACACGAATAAAAAAACAAAATGGCGGCACATTCGTGCATCTTTCATTCTCTTTAAGAAAAAGAAATCTTTGAGAAATGCCTGAAAAAAACAATACTTTCCTATTAGTAAAGATTAGGGAGAGAACCAGGTTTTGCTAGGTCGTAAAATACGCTTAAATATATTTTAATTTTTCCAGATGTTGTTTATATATATATATATATATATATATATATTTCCAAAGTAAAACATACACAAAAATGGGGGTTTCATCAGCTAAACTCGGAACCAAAAGCAAAACTGTAGCCTTCGAAGCTTGTGATGTTGCCACTGTATTAATGTTACAAGCATAGACACTAGTTATAAATTAAAAATCAATTAAGAACGATGTACAATATGTATAACAGTATTTTTCAATTTTGACCGAGTTTTGACCCCTTAGAAACTATTTAACAAGCAAAACCCCATAAAAGAACCGTACATAAAACATCCAATAATTTGAGGCTCTTCGACTTGTAGTTTCGGAAAAGATAGAGTTTTAAAATATTGAGACAGGCAGACAAATAGCCTTCTATCTATTAGATTGTTATTAAGAATTCGATATTATATTTTAAAACAGTTTGTCCGTGTGTAACGTTTTTCGGGATCTAACACAGTGTATCCCGAGTCGCAAAGTAGACAAAAACAAGAAAAAAAACACTAACTCGCTTTTTTGTTGTAGAACGACATGAATTTCTTCATGATCTCCTCTCCTCTTTAACATTATCATGATTGTGCTCTCCAACGTTTCCTATGCCTCTACCGTGATCTTAAGCGTTATCCCCGTCTCTGACGTCATCTCATTATAAAAGTCTTTGCTGTTACTTATCAGTGGCTTTATTCCACCTGAATTCGCACCCGCGTCATGTAACACGTAGGTAACTTATAATTTGTATAACTATTACAAGGCAATAAAAAGAATAAGAACGAAATAAGAAATTAAAATAAAAAAAAACAATAGTACAAAAAACTTTTATGTCATTCTTTTTAACAAGATTATTTTTTTATATAAAAAAGGAGAGTAATCATATCCACCAAGTTGTTTTCTTTCGAATTTATGAACTAAATATATGTATATACTCGGTTTTTTTTTTATATTCAAAAGTAATGGACTAATGAATTCAACGAGGTTGTTAGATAGTGCTCAATAAAAAGAGCTGATAATACTTGTTTATTGTTATATAAACATGCTCACATCCCGCTGCTACAAATAGCCACCTGTTTCAATCAAACAACAGATATCATCAGGCAGCGACTTGACTATTCAAAAGTTCAATGTTGTTTGATTGAAACAAGTGGCTATTTGTAGCAGCGGGATGTGAGCATGTTTATATAACAATAAACAAGTATATATATATATATATATATATATATATATATACATATATATATATATGTGTGTGTATAAAGTGTTCTTTTCTTAAATTAATATTTTAGTCGCATCCACATTTTAAAAACAAATCAATTACAAATGAGAATTAACAGATGAAACAACTGAAAGTTAATAAAGCGTTTATTTTCATCTAAAGCTTTATTCTCATATAATTTTTCGACACAATATAAATGTTAAACTTTATACTTTATTTTTGTAAGAAATTGTTTTAATCACCTGTATCTTTATTTATTAATATGCGGACAGCTATCCCCATCTTCATAGTTGATGATTTACCACGTTTCGGCCAACTTATCCCCTGGCGTTCTTCAGGTGATTAACCCCGACGGGATAGGAATACTCGTGACGCAACGAATAGATGCGTTGGATCTCTACGGTTCCAGGTGAATATTTTCGAAAAATAGCGAGCTCAATCCTATTCGAGGGAAGCTAGAGGGATAGTTGACCAAAACGCGAGGAGACAACTATGGAAGGCAGTAAATAATGAGAATACAGTTACGAGACTCAGCATTCTTATCTTGTCAGGATTAATCACATCATCAGAGGTTGAGGTGGGCAAAACGTTGTGAAACAACAACTATGAAGATGAGGATAACTGTCAGCAAATAAATAAATAAATATACAAATAAATAAATAATTATACAAATAAATAAATATACAAATAAATAAATAAATATACAAATAAATACATAAATATACAAATAAATACATAAATATACAAATAAATAAATAAATATACAAATAAATAAATATACAAATAAATAAATATACAAATAAATACATAAATATACAAATAAATAAATAAATATACAAATAAATAAATAAATATACAAATAAATAAATAAATATACAAATAAATAAATATACAAATAAATACATAAATATACAAATAAATACATAAATATACAAATAAATAAATATACAAATAAATAAATAAATATACAAATAAATAAATATACAAATGAATAAATAAATATACAAATAAATAAATATACAAATAAATAAATATACAAATAAATAAATATACAAATAAATACATAAATATACAAATAAATAAATATACAAATAAATAAATAAATATACAAATAAATAAATAAATATACAAATAAATAAATAAATATACAAATAAATAAATAAATATACAAATAAATAAATAAATATACAAATAAATAAATATACAAATAAATAAATAAATATACAAATAAATAAATATACAAATAAATAAATATACAAATAAATAAATATACAAATAAATACATAAATATACAAATAAATAAATAAACATACAAATTACTTATCTGAAAGTATTCGAATAAAACGTCACATCAATTTTTTAATTAACCGAACGAATGAAATTCTGCAAAAATGGCAAATAAAAACAACCCAATAACAAAAGTATAAATTACCAGAAATACAATTTCTAACAATTTGTATAGAGTTAGAGCTGTGATTACGTTAGTTTTAGGCCGTTGTAAGCGTGAAGGTGGGTTTACGTTGTTTCATTTAATGTACCTATTTACTGTGCCTCCCCACGGGACAGAGTTTAACGTGGAGAATGTAGATACTAATTAAATGCTCGGTAATGCCTTGGTCATGCTGGTCGACTTGCAATCTTAGATGTTCAATTTAATATGCATCTTAATATATTAAACTATCCAAAATATTATTTGTATAATAACATATCCGAATGAGTGGACTGCTTCAATAATCAAGTAGTCACATATATATTAACAAGACAGAAAAGCAGTCTTTATCTTAACTGTGTCGTTCTCATCATCGTACTTCTTATAATCACCACGTTTAGACTAACTGATCATCTGGCCTACTTCATGTTATTAATAAGCGACCGCATAGAACTGCTAAGTCTTCTAACTGCATCCTTAGTAATTAATGCCTTCCGTAGTTGTCTCGCTACGGTTTGGCCAACTAAAACTCTGACATGTTTTAGGTAGGATTCAAACAACCATACTGACACAATACTCATCTTGGAGTTAATGCATATACATTTTGTAGAAACAGCTCGCGTTAATAGACACGCTAAACATTGTTTTTTCGGCATACTTTCGTTACTAAAGTAGGGGTATACCTACAGACACAATGTTTCATTTAATGATTAAAGAGGAGTCATTTTTTTAAATTAAAATTATCTCGAATATTTTTCTGTTAAACTTTAATATGTTGGATAAAAATGCAGAATAAGTTCTGTAATTAAACACATAAAATTAGTATAACCCTGTTTGTGTACAGTCCATAGAGTTCCGTTTATACTAAACGTATGAGGAAAAAAGACTCTTTTCTCTCCATGTGCTTGCGATATTGTCACCTAACATATAAATAAGACAATTCTGGTTGGATATAAAATGCCTGATTTTTTAGAGGCTGCGTTGGTTTGGGATTTGGATATCAAAGTCGAAAGTGTTGTTAGCAGTTCGCCGTGTTCTTTAGGTGAGTTTGACGGTAGACTGTCGAGTATTGGGATTGAGTTTTGATAGCAGAGCGTCGGGATAAAGGGTTTAATTTTGACAGAAAGCGTCGAGATTCGGAGTAACAAGTCTTTGGCAGCAGTGCTTCAAATTAAACATCTGATTGTTTTTACCGCAGAAACTTTAATCGCATATTCGTTCTTTATGCCAGATTTAACTCGAGTTGTAAGTTTTCCTTTTAAGTTAGACCTCAGTTGTACAGAATGATATACCTAGCCTGGTAGAAGAGTACATGACTTAATTGTTATAGATGAAAAATGCACTGCTTATAATATCCGGACAGAACCGGTTGCCATCACATGTATATCAATATGTTTAATGTATCCAACGCCTATGTTTTAAAATAATTTAGAACATTAAAATATGTAAAAGTAATCATCAGACTACTGCTCTCATCTTGAGTGTGATTATTACAACGTTTTGGTCGATGTAGCCTCCGACCTTCTTCAAGTGTATCTTTTCGAAGTCGGTACTGTTTCTGTTGAATTCGGAAAGTTATAGCCCGCCATTTCTCCGTACATCTTTTTCGATGCGCACTTTGATTCTCCCCGGCCACCTGTCGTCGACTGTTGCTTTTTCTTGCCATGCACGGCCGTGCGCACGTCCTAATTTGCATATATGCTATTTCAGCTGCTGCTCCTAATATTTTTTCGCTCTTGCTGGTGTTTTTACTACGCGCCCATACATGCTCTTTTACAACGGACTTAAAAAAATTCATAAAACCATTAACGCTCAATAAACGTAAACAGCTATTCAGAGAGGGGGATAAATGATAAAAGGGGACTGAGCACATAATTTGCAAGTAGGATTAAAAAAAAACGAAGATAGATATTGTAATATCAGTAGTTATGAGAGTGTTTCCAGAAAACGTGAAAAAATGTACTTGCTGTAAACATTATAAAATGTGAGACTATAAATTATATATCGCCTTTTATAATGTTTCGGGCACACCTAATGTGCATCTACCACACGAGTCTGTTCGATTTACGCTTGACCGGAGGCCTTAAGATACAACAGCCGCCATCTTGCCGTCTTTTTTTTATTTTTCTGCATTTCAACCTGCTACCGAGACAGATTCTCGTCCGTTTGTGAGGAAGCTCTTCTTAATGTCTATCACGCAGACATATGGTTGAAATGCAAAATGTTTATTTCAACTTTCGACACATATTTAATCTTTAAAGCGTTTAAACTTTCTTTATTACCTCATTCTCGATAGAAGAAACCACTAGAGCGCTAAATATTTTCGTTTCGACCTTAGTAGATGGCACAAAAGCCACTACTTTAACTGTTGAAATCACAATTATATATTAGATACAATATTCAATAGAAAATTGGTTCTGTAATAATACATATGAAATCTGCACAAATTAAAATATATTTCTACATAAAGCCGGGAATTGACCTGCTCCCAATATTTAAACACTAATTAAGCAAAATTCGCTTATTTACAATTTTCTCTGAAAACGACTGAAGCTTAAGTTTGAAACTTTAAGCATATTAAATAAAAAAAATATGAAAGGGATAATTTAAAATTAAAGTAAGTAATATAAATCCTAGCACAAGTGATATATAATGACTCGTCTTCGATATAAGGACTACAGTAAAATATGGATACTTCTAATTTTTGTTAAATTAAAAAAATAGTATATCATTTAGTACTTATTACGGAGCCACAACGCTAGCCTATGTCTAATGTTTATGATATCCTGATTGATGTATACCATGCAGAGGTATATCCTGTTCTTTGTCACAGAAACTCAATGTGAAACATTGTCTCCGTCGCAGCACCTTAAATGTAACCAAGGTCCACAGTCTATTGCCTTCAGTAACTGTGGGTTCCAAAATAAAAAAAAAAACCCAAACACACCGTTGATTTTGTGACCGTTTTAAAAGTATTCAGGTAATTCACTTTACGATAGAAGTACGTATATTTCGAAACATTTAGCTAAATTATGAAAAATACTTGCAGATCCTTATGCTCTGTGGCAACAGGGTTTCCATACAACGGGATTTCTGAAGTACTTGGGCGTCTCTGAGTTTGGTAATCTAGGCGCTGGCCGTATTGATCCTCGGTCATTTCGCGAAAAGTTACTAAGCATTGAAGACATTCATTGCACCCCTAGTGCGTAGCACCCTTCTACAATACCTGAAAAAAATGAAAGGAAGTATTACAATCCAGTCTGTTTGACGGTATTTAGCAATGGTTCACTCTTTATAAAACAGGGCAACCCGGCATTAAAACTACTTTTACCCTATCTTTATCTAACTCCTTCTTTATCCATATCCCAAACAACTGTCTCCTTTTCCCAGCCAATTTCCTACTCTTGTTTTATTGTATTGAAAACAATGCAAATCATTCAGCCCTTATTTTATGTAATAGATAACGTTGGAAATGGCTAAAACCATACTCCATCTGACGAAGTATCAGCTATGAAACTCCCAAAAGGATTTTTTTATGTATTTTTAATTTTACATATAAATTGTCCCAGGCAATGCTGATAAAGAACATTCCGACTTTGGGAATTTTTTTTGTTGTTGTTGTTTAAAATTATTAACCAGAAACACAACAGAATACTTCACGAGAAACACCCGTCTGGCTGAGACTACTGTCAATAATTTTCCCCACTCTTTATCTGTGCCTAAATACAAACGTAGATTCCATGAGTAAAGCTTCTTTCTTAGAACTGCACGCCAGTGGAACTCTCTGCCGCTTGCCTGTTTCCCACCTGACTACAACTTGGACGTCTTCAAGTCCAACATAAACAAACTCCTGACAAATCGCCCCCTTAAGTAAGACACTCTATCAAAACCACCAATACTAATCATTACTACAATACTATCTCATTGATTACTGTACACGAAATAACACTTATCCTTGAGTGGCCTTAGGACCTTGATAAGTGGTGACCTCCATACAAAAAAAAACACAAACACACATACCCACATATATAGTCAAGATAAAGCATACAACTCGTGTAAATGATTAACGTCACATTTTAGAAACGATCGGTAAAATGTGAAACAGCTATCTTTATATGGCCCCTTTATTCAAAAGGACAACGACAAGATAAATAAAAACTGGACCCTAACCCTAGCTCTTACGTTATCACTAACAAGTGAAACGAAAACCTTCACTCAATAAAATATGAATTTTAGCTATTTTTTTTAGATCACAGGAAATGATCAGTAAAAAGAGCCGCTAATATACATAGCTTTTGCACTCATGTTATAACTAATTGTGTCATATAAAATCGCCTTTAATTTTAATCTATTAGGTTGGCACAAAAAATGATATCGTTATTTTACATTAAACATCAATTTAAAAAAAAAAAAAAAACGATATTATTTTTGAACCAACCTTATATATTAATAAAACCGTATTTTTATGTTTTTATGTATGTGATTTTTGAAACCGTACTATATATTAAGTACAATCTATATATCTATAAAAGTTAAAAGTGTCTGTCTGTCTCTCTGTGTATATTTCCCTACGCAATAACTCTGTCAAATGTCAGTCTGCAGACTGGAAATTTTATATACAGGTTATGGAGATTTTGGAAAATCTTTGTAATCCGTTGTTGGCCAGAAATTTCGCTGTTAAGGGGTGAAAATTCAGCAATTTGTCCTTTGAGAACTCTACCAAACTACTCCAACGATTTTGGGCATAAACAATTGAAAATTCAGATATAGGATCCTTGGACATGGATGCAACTTAATAACTTGATTTGAGTGCAAAGCAATAAAGGTTAACGGGTCATTATATGGGTCAAATTTAAAAACAATTTGACCTCTGTGGTCTCTACCAAATTACTCAGACAATTTCTGGTCCAAACATTTGAAATTTGACATAAAGGATATTCAGAGATAGGGCAGGTTTTGTTAACTGGTTTGGATCGAAAATTTGAGCTACCAGTATATAAATGTATGTATGTATGTTTGCAGGTCTGCCTAAAACTTTCGACAGAGGCGACGGATTTTCCCAAGATCAGTATCGTTTTGAAGCTCGACCTTTCAGACGACAGATACAAAAATACTGTCTAAAAACATTCATTTCTTATTCCTCAACCGGGTAATTTTCTACAGGGAAGGGCCGCTTTTTTCGCCGATATTTTCGAAAGTCATCCCGTTTTTTCTTTTGTCTAGCCTTAATTATAACCTGCGTTACTTCCGGTTTCGCGGTGGTTGTAACAACAAAGACGTCACTTTTTCCCCGTTCTTTTCCTCCTTCACGGTACAGGTTCAAATCTGCCTTCCTACTATCACTTTTTGTTTGTTCAAAACACCTCCAAACACCCGGGGAACACCGGGCACCGATGCTAGTAAATTATATTTAAATAGGAATTGGATATGTAATAATGATACAAGTTATGCATGAATTAAAATATTTTAAGCGTATTTTACGACAGTGCAAAGTCGGGGGCCACACAACGGTAGCACTTTGTGATAAGTATGAAAATATTTTCGGAAAGCGTAAACAGTATATTCTTCTACTATAATAAATGGTGCAGTAAGGAATTGAGTTTTTGTATATACGTTATAAAAATATTATCGTTTTCAAAATAGATCAACCAAGCAGAATTTATCAATAAAAAAAGGAAGGACAATTTTATAAGATAGAATTTGTTAAAAAAAAATGCATAACCCGGGGATGCAACATTAATCCGTTCTTGCTTGGGATCATCCCGTGAAATCGCCGTATGCAGGGGCTAAGGAAAGATTTTTTTTACAGTACATCATAAAAATTAGTAACAAAATCATTATCGTATAAAATACCCATGTATATAATCCAATACGTTTATAAATAACGCTGTAAGGCGGTGCAAATTCCGTGACCAATGACAGAAAAGAAAAAAAAAAACATCGTATTATACATCGATACCCGAAAAACGTACACAGGGATACGGTTATCCCGGGGTTCTACTGTAAATAAATAAAAATATACATGTTTTATTCGCGTGAGAAATATTTTACGGAAGTCCAACCAAATAAGACATAAAAGGACTTCATTTTAAGAGCTAAAAATACTACTTAACGTAAAAATAGACAACCGCGCAAAGAAGTGTTAGGTTGATCTATTCCGACAGAGAAAACGTCTGTTCTTCCTGATTGACCAAACATCGCGCTCATGGAGTATGGAGATAACACGAAAAATGAGGAGAGACATATTTTCGAGGCCAACAATGACGTTTTTTTTACAAAAGATAAGGAAGATACATCTCTTCTGTGGTAATATTCACACTGACAGGATTTTTTTTTTTAAATTAAAGAGCTTATTGTAAGAAAAAAATGTAAGGAAAAATTCAAGATGGCGCCCGACTCTCTCTTTAACACGGTAAGATATCCTCAACACGGCACAAGAAGCAACAGCCACACGATTCCCCAGCCAACTCAATCGTCACTCCCCCACGTCTTTCCCCTCACCCGCTTTTATCGTCGTTCTAGGCCGGCTAAATTTGCATATTCCGAGAATTCGTGTGACTTTGCGAGACATCATACTTTACAAAAGACGGCGGTCGCCATCTTGGTCCTTCTTTTCTATTTTAGGTCGGTAACGCTGAGCTGGTCTCGAGGTAAGTCTTTTTCCCCTCATCCGTCTCTCCCACGTACCCACACAACACGCAAACACGCGGGCGCTTATCTCCTGGATGCACGTTACACTTATTAACAGTAAATACATGTAGAAAAATAAAGACGTATCAGTGGAATGTTAATGAAGTATCGCTAGTAATCAAATTAATAAAACGCAGTATATCTGTCTTCGCTTTTTAAGCCGGCATCTACTGCGAGATGTGAAGTCGAAAAGCAACGAAAGGCTTGATTAATATTTATTTGTATTTTAAGTCGTTTTATCTCGTAAATGTAGCTGATAAAGTGTGAAAATTGACAATAATTGGAACTTTGCAGGCGAAAGTAGATTTAATGTTTCCTTGTAGGCATACATAGATACAGGGTGACCCCCCAAAACGGTCCCCAACTCTAATTAGGCCCTGTTTCTTAGAGTTTTGTCCGAATGAAATGAAACTTTGTGTCATAATTAGTTTATTATATTTAAAACATCACATCAAAACACGAGGTTATTTGATTTTTTCTCCGTTCTACAGCATATGTTCTAGATGGCCTCCATTAAGCTTTTTTTTGGGGGGGGTCACCCTTTATATTCGTTCAAATCCTTTTCATTTTACTATTTTATACTCGTCTAATTATAGCTGAAACGTTTACGATTGCTAATTAATTTTGGTTTCATCTCTAGCTAATACTATTCAAATCATAGATGTGTTTATTTTTTACTATTGAAATCACTATTTTATATTTCCTACAATATAATACCCTTAGCTAAGTGTATAAATAATAATGTACACGATATCTACATAAATTAAAATATCATGTCTAAGCGTATTTTATGATTAGATACCGCTGGCGTCTTCCTAGTAATTATTTATATTTACAACTCATACATAATGACTTTTAATCATGGGAGTTCTTTAATATTTTATTATAATAATCAACTAGACTCATACCTCGACGTTGTACAGAGAGATAAAGGCTGTTATATAATTGATTTACTAAATTTTATGTCTGATAATTTAAATGTGGAACCACACATTTGCAGCCCTAAAATAAAATAAAAACATACAGCTTATATATATATATATATATATATATATATATATATATATATATATATATATATATATATATATTTAAATGGGGGACACTACTTATCAATGCCAGTCAGCTCTCGAGGATTAGAGTTATTTCGTGTACAGTAATCTATTGGGACAGTATCGTAGTAGTGATTAGTATTGGAGATTTGATAAAGGTTCTTACTTAAGTGGGCGGGTCATCAGGTATTTGTTTATATTGGACTTGAAGACATTTTAAAATTTAATTGAAAAGCTCATGTGAGTGAGATTGTCGGACTGACTTTCTCATCTTGGTTGTTATTGTCACAACGTTTCGCCCGTTTTGCCCTCCGGCCTTCGTCAGGTGTTTCGTATCGAACTGGGGAACGTTTTGTTAGGAGTCTCGAACCCAACCCTTTATTATTATTACGGGGTACCGTGTTCGGGCTCCAGCTAGGACATAGTTGCTGATTCTTTGTTTTGAATGTTACTTTTTTACTGCCTTCGTTCAGAATTGAACTCAGCACCTTTGGGTAACTGTAAACTTTGATACAACGTCTAGGAACACTCGGCCATATGTCACTAGGACAATTCTTAGTTGTTTTTTGTTAATGTAACCTATGTTGTTATTCAAGGTTTTCTCTCTCTATCAGAGGTGTCCAAATCGCATTCAGCTCTATGCTTGGTCTGCTCAGTAGGTTGTTATGTCCGAGCATGTGAGCTGTTTCTTTAAGTTTTCTCACTTTCTAGTGGGTCTCTCTGTTTATTATTTTTACTTCATCCCATAGGAGGCGATGTCCCCCTCTCCATCCAGACATGGTTGGCCATACCTGATTTTTCCGTCTCCCCTTTAGTTACCGCTTTTCGGTGTTTTTCCACCCTTACTTTAAGGGGGCGGCATGTTTCACCCTTGTAAACCTTTCTGCAACTGCATGGAATGAAGTATATGCAGTTTTTGGTCATGTTCTCCTCCATGCGGGGCTTCACTCGTAGAAGGTGTCGTCTGAGTGTTGACTCGCTCTTGAATACCGTTCTGATGTTGTAGGGGGCACATATTCTCTGAATCTTTTCGGAGATGCCTCGTATGTATGGTATGCAGACCGTTTGAGATTTTTGGGTTTCATTCTCCTCTATTATACTATTAACACGTCTGGTGGATAGTATGTTATCGGGGTAGTTGTTACGACGGAGAGTATTCTTGAACCTGACCATTTCTTGGTGGTATGTAATGGTGTCGCTACTTATTGTCTCTGCTCGATGTTGTAAGCAGCGTGCGATTCCATGTTTGATACTGTATGGGTGATGGGAGTTGAAGTTTAGGTATTGTCCGGTGAAGGTAGGCTTGTGATATACGGATGTCTTTAACCCATGCTCTGTGCGTGATATGAGTATATCAAGGAAGGCCAGTTGGTTATCTTTTTCGTTCTCCATTGTGAAATGTATCGATGGTTTTATTGAGTTCACATGGTCTAGGAGAGCCTGGATGTCTTCCTGATGGGGCCAGAGTATGAAGGTGCCATCAACGTATCTTAGCCACATGGTGGGCTTTAAGGGAGCTGAACCTAAGGCCATGTCTTCGAAGTATTCCATGAGTTGAAAAGCGGCGAATATTTTATCTCGGTCGTTGAACCTTGTGTCACTTTCAGACATGATAGGAGACTTCTGTCATTCTTGGGATTTGTAGTATTAGATAGACTGCAAAAACAAATAAAAACCGATGTTCATTAACAGGAAATGCGATCATGTAGTTTGAAACTCAATGTAACTACTATAAATGGTAGCACAGTATATTTCTAATTTCAAGATCTTAGAAAACCATACGGCGTTTCTTTAAGTTAGTATAAAAGTGCCGTATCGCAGAATAATTCATGGAATTATGTCAATTCTTGAACTTATTCAGTCCTTAACTCATCAGAAGAAAAGGAACTCATATTTAAAAGAAAATAATTAAATTGTTTTCTTTTTGTTGAGCAATATTTTAATTTTCATATATCTATATATATATATATATATATATATATATATATATATATATATATATATGTGTGTGTGTGTGTGTATACAGAGAGAGAGAGAGAGAGGGAGAGAGAATGAGACATATATAGATATATAACACGATCAGCCAATCACTGGCATATGACTGGCTTAACCTGTTCCACTAATTGTCTTAGACACGATCCATGATGATGTGACGATGGGCCAAATTAGGGTCTGTAAGAAGAAAAGTATACCTGAGATGTTGGATGAGGGTGTGTCTCCTTCTTCTCCCAGGAAACGTCTTGATATTTGGTGTCATTCGGGTTGGAATCTTTCTTTTTCCCCAGGACCACCTCATTCTTGACTGAAGGTATGTATGGCAGGCACACACACACAAAAAAAAACGACACGCGACACAATTGTAATATATATTGTATAATCTTAACTATTTATTTTACAAAAAATATATTACAATAAAATATACAAATTATAATTAATTTTTACAATTAAACCTAGGCAATAGGCTGTTCAAAACAAATTAACCTATCCTAACTAGTGTTGAGGGAAGGAGTGCTCCCCCCATTTACGGAGAGACAGAAATATGCGTGCTAACCTCATGACGGTCTGGGCAGAAAGATAGTCGATCTAGAAAGCATGGAAGGTGTTCGTCTGAGCTCCATTCTCTGGCCCCCCCTCGCTAATCGTTTTCAAAAAAACACCCGACTAGCTGAAACCACCGTCAATAATTTTCCCCACTCCCTATCTGTGTGCTAAATCAAAACGTAGATACCATGAACAAAGCTTCGTTCTTAGGCCTGCACGCCTGTGGACCTCTGTTCCTCTTGCCTGTTTCCCTCCCGATTTCAAGCTGGATGTTTTCAAGTCCAACGCAAACAAATTCCTGATGAAAGTCCCCCCTAAGTAATGACACCTTACCAATTCTCCAATAATATTGCTACATTATCCCTTTGATTACTGTACACACAATAACGCTTATCCCTGAGTGGCCTTTGGGCCTTGATATGTGATGAACTCCATGTAAAAAAAAGGGAATTCTGGGAATTAATTTCTTTGTATCTCTACGCTTATGGCCAAATCATCATTCAGCCATGCTGTAGAGTGGGTTAGCAACCGTGCAACTGAGATATAGTGCCACAGAAAGATATATATATATATATATATATATATATATATATATATAGATAGATAGATAGATAGATAGATAGATAGATAGATAGATAAATATTCGCTTGGGTATGGCCGAAGAAAGAGGGTGGACATTGTAGGTTTCGGTTTGGAGTTAAGCTTTTAATCTCGCTATTACATATTATGTTAAATATAACAATAGAGAGCAGTCTATACAATAATTAATCTGCATAGAATTTTTGTTAATCATAGATTAGTGCATTTGACAGGCAGGAACCGTTGTTTTTAACTAAATATAAAGAAGCTATTACTAGCAAATGGAAATATTCCTATAGTGGTTGTTGTCTTTCATTATACAATTATATCAGGTACTTAATTGTTCAATGCATTTCATTGGATTTTGACAAGGAAGTGTGTGTATTTAATCATAGTAAACAGGTATTACCTACACGTCAACAACAGTCTAAGTCGATCCAGGTTACTCGGTGCAGTTTCGTCAAAGGGATGGTCGCAATGTTCGTTCGAAGTAAATAATAATATTGTGTTAAAACTCACTCAAAGAAAACTTGACGTTATGTGACCGAAACCATTGTTAGTTCTATTTTAATTTCATTCGAAAAATTCAGAATCTGCGATTCAATTAAATGAAATAAAATATCCAAATGTATTTGATAATATTAGTAAAAGGATAAAACCAGTTGCTTCAATTGCCTTGTAATACAATAGAAATAAAAATGCAATATAATATGACAGGATAATGTATATGTAAATTAGGAAGCTTATGCGTAGGTTACAGATGCCAACTCTCTAAGGCTCAATTAACACTAATAATATTATAGTTCTATTTTGGTTTTTATAACAACACTAGCGGGGTACCCGGAGTTGCCCGCGTATTTAGAGGCATGTGTGTTGCGGGAGGGAAAATAAAAACAAAAGGATAAGTGAAGTAATAATACTGTTTAAATATTGTGAAAAACACAATGTTAAAACTTATCAAGAAAATCGGAAAAAACAAACCAAAAAAACCGAACGTGATGCAATGCGAACGATGTTACAATTTTTTTTTTTAAATCTGAAAAATAAAAACAAAAAACAGCGAACGTGAAAAATGGTATAAATTACCCTGTTTCAATATTAAAACTTTAAACATCGAGGAGAAAAGACATCTCACATCACGATTTGAACTTACATTTTGATAATGACGCCGCGCTTTAATCAACTGAGCTAAGAGGACGTTGACAAAGTTAGGCCGTTTTTTTAATATTTAAACTAATTCAAGTTCCGACGTCATTTGCGCATGCGTAGACGCTATCTTGTCATGGGGCAACGATCTTTTGCTACCGCCTCCCTGTACAAAACTGGCTAGTTTAGGGTGAAGGAATGAATGCTGTTGGCCAAGATTTCGATATTTGTCAGCCGAAACTCCGTGGCCTCTGTCGAACGTTTTTCCGAGACATACAAACACACACACAATCCCCCACACACACAAACACACACACACACGTTTTGGCTTTTATATACATAGATGTCCTGAAAATTTGATAAGGATCTCAATAGAGAAAAGCAAACATTCTCCGTTTAATTTTCACCAGTAATGAACCAGTATTTGTTAGTGCCACGTAGACCTCCTCTTATTGCAGGTTTTGAAACAGGAGGGATAATATAAAAAATACTTTTTTTGTTATTTTGCGTATTGTTCAATGAATAAGTCTAGGTTTTGATTCATATTCTACAGGAATATATCGAACACTTTTATGGACCTAAGAACGGGAGGTTAAATCTGGATTTGCTACAACAATGTTCGACGCATGTAGATATCGTGGCTGTTTAGATATATGATGCTATCTACTGTTAGAATTTTACTAGTATGGTTGAGGGAGCCCACTTTACTTACAGAAGCTTTAGAAATGCCCTCAAATTATTTGTTCCGCTTTACATTGACTTTGAATGTCAGACCGGTGAGTTTTAAGAACGGAGTTATGCATTGTATATTATTCATATTTACCTAGTTAAAAACGGAGAAGAGCTTATATTTAAATATTCCCTGTAAGTGTGAGACTTTGCGCATTTTTGCTTACGAACACGTTGAGTCGCGTACAACTTTCCCAAGGAAATAACGAAATTAAGTATTAATGAAATATTTTTTATTGTTTCTTGGATTTTCAAATAATGATTGGCATTTTGGAAAAATGTCGAATATTTAATCCAAAATCGGACATTGAGAAATAATCTCCCATTAGCAATCGGATTATTAAAATGTTTTCAAATTAATGACGCCATTTTTTTTTCACATCACACTTTTCGAGCGAGCTTAATCAATTTACCATTCTGACATGCAATTAAAGAATGAAATAGGTACATAGCAAAGAAGAAAAACAGAGATCCTAAGTAAAATAAAAGGCACGATGGAGGGGACATCAAAAAGAAGCAGAAACAGTATAAAAAGAAAGAGTATTGTCAGAGGAGAAGGAAGAGGAGACATGTAAAAAGGAAAATGTTGCAGTTGAGCGGCGAAAGTGACGTCATGATAACGCTGACAGTCTGACATACGCAGTGAAGTCGTTATTTCTAATATGATAAAACAATTATAGAACTAACTTAATTTCAAACGAGCTTAATCAATTTACCATTCTGGCATGCAATTAATAAATGAAAATAAGTACATCATAAATAAAGAACAAGAAATCGTAGGGGAAAGGGCATAAAAGAGATGGCATAAAATAGGAAAAAAGAAAAGGAAAAAGAAGTAGGGAAGAAGATAAAAGGATACATGTGATGAGAAGAGAAGGTAGGAACGTGGTAGGTGAACGCTGAAAGTGACGTCGTGATGACACTGACGGTCTGACATACGAAGTGAAATCGCTATTCCTGATAAATGGCAAAAAAATGGTAGAAAAACATGAGGGGGAGAGCGTAAAAACACTTTAAAAAAAGAAGAGAGAGTAGGGAAATGAGAGAAGAGTACGGGAACAGGGAAGGATGAGGAGGAGAATAAACTTAGCGGTTGAACGCCGAAACTGACGTCATGAAAGCACTTGCATGCGCTGTGAAGTCGCTATTTTAGATGCATAAAAGTAAATAGGAGGCATGAAAAAATATACGAAGGAGAAGGCGTGAAAAGAAGAAAACGGTAGAAGAGAGCGTATTGTAAGACGTGAATAAGAAAGGGCATGAAGAAATAAGAAATGAAATAGAAGAGACAGTTAAATTCTAACAGTATGGTTAACGTAGCAAAATCTCTAGTTTTGATAAATAAAATAAAACAATTATACTACTAACTATTTTGCGAAAAAAATTGAAGTAATTTACGAGCACGTCAACATCATCCGCAAATCACAACGATTCTATCACGATAACAAAAAGAGTAATACATGAAGAGTAATCCACCATTGCCCGGAGTTTAATTTAGAACACGTTTCACAGATTAAATGTGTTAGAGTTTGCAACGAGTTGTGTTTGAAGTGTATACTTGCATCCCTCCGACGTGCTTACCACTGATAAACACGTTTAGAAACAAAATCCCACCCCTTCCATGTAGTGGTCACTTGATGCTGGAAAGACTACTACAAGAATCGCTGCTTTTTTTCGGAATGCTGGACTTTTGTATTCTCTTCCTTGTTCTTGTTTCCTTCAATCTAGAAATATGCAGAAGTGTTAATGTAATGTACACAGACATCTCGCTCATTTCCATGTAAATATCGTTTCATTTTCAAGTTGCAATAAGTATAGTTTGAGAGAAGCAAGTGTTAGATACTGGCTAGGCACGTAGAAAGATGTGCTGGTCCATAATCAATACGATGATTGATATTTACAAAAGATTTATTTATATTATTGTGTTTTAATAGAAAGGAATCCTAGTTTTATGATTAGCACAAACAAAAATGTTCATTTAATGTTTATTTGATAGATGGTATTTTAGCTAAACATAATATAAACAAAGATATGTGACAAAAACCCACAAAGCAATCTTAGGCTAAGTTAAGTAGCGACGTAATGGAAAAGATAGATTTTGAGATGCATAGTTTTAGTCAGGAAAAAGATCACTTCGATACGGAACGCGTAAATGTACGGAAGAACGGAGTTTCGTGCATGACGCCAAGTCAGAAGAGGGTACTAAGAAAAATCTAGTCTTATGCAAACCATACCAACTCTTGAAAGGAACTCATCAAAGAGTAAATGATTATATCGACATAAAATTGAAACCTGGGCGTTTTCACTTTCGGAGAGAGGCAGCGTACAATGCAGGACACATGGAAGGAACCCACGGAAAGGAAGTTGGATGTATGTTTTTGCTGGTGTCCAACCGACAACCATGCCCGTTTCTTGTTTACACCCTGTCTATAAACACTTTACATAATTAAAAATATGCATTCACACCTCAACACACAATAGAGAACAGACTAGATTAATCACATGTAAGAACTTTAAACACTCATAAGTTAAAAGAAACTCATTATTAACAACACACCGATATAAATATCCGTGTATATGTGTATACAACACACCCATATAAATATCCGTGTATATGTGTATACAACACACACATATATACGCTCGTTGTGCACCCTAGTATACGTCATAATTACGTTGACACACCGCTTCCCGCCAGATGACCGAGATTAAGCAACTATGAGGCTGGCTAATTACAGTTGGGAAACCATTTAGGAATACTAGGCGTTGTATCGCATAACTGGACAACAGCATTGTCAAATGAAAATTTAGACGACCCCTTCTCTCCGCTAGTCTGTTTGAGACCTTTGGACATATCGAGTAACAAATCGAACCCCTTCCCCGATCAGTGTATCGTTAGGGCATGGAAAGCAGGTGTCTGCTGTAATACAACAGTAATCAGTATAACTATATTTATTGGTTCGTATCCCATTGTGCTAGACTTAGGATTTCTTTTAGGAACAATGGTCAGTACAATCGCCCAGTATGGGCACTGCTTGGACAGAGAGACACTGCAACCTAATACGTGTACAATTGCAAGAAAACTGTCGCAATATGCCAAACATCTTCGAGGAAATAACGTGAATAGCATTGAGAAATTTTTCACGAATGCCTCGAGAGAGAGAGAGAGTGAGAGGGGAGAGAGGCAGAGAGAGGAGGGTAGTAATAGCCGGGAATGCCTGAACCAGACAGGACACCACGTATGTGAATAAATACACTCTAACAAAAACAAAAGTTAAAAAACGGATAAGATCATTAAAATATTGTGTGAATCCAAATAATCTATTTCTGCCCCTTGGTTCCTCGAAATTTCCCTAGTGAATTTGCTTTCTAAAAACACATCGGGTATATACGGCAAGGGAAATTTGAAGGTTGCCATGAGATTACGTGAGAGTGATTTTGTGGAACGAATTGGATTCGAACTTGGAACACCCAGATCATCATGTCATGTAGTTAACACTTTATTCATCGACACTTCCCACTAGACAATGAAAGATGTCCATTTCACAAAAAAAATAAAACTTTGCGAACCTACTCTATTCGATCCTGCCTTTTACGTCGTCAAGCATGAACACACAAACCCCAAGAGGGTGTACACTGATGTGAATCCCAATTATCTGATCAATACAGTTAAAAGAAAAGACGGTTGATAATTAAACGGCTCTCGTCAAAAGCAAAAGCTTTGCGCATGCCGTTCAATGTTGTATGGGTACGTCTGACGTATTTGTTAGGACATGCACATATCAAAGAAAGTAATGATAATATAAGTAATAATTATAAACAATACTAATAACAACAATAATAATAAAAATACTGTATATATATGTATATATATGTATATAACTACAGATATATATATATATATATCTGTAGTTATATACATATATATATATATATATTTTATTAATGCTATGTATATATATATATACATATCATTAATAAAATATATATATATGCATAAACACATAAAATGAATCTACTCACAGTAATAACTACACAGTACACACTTGCGAACACATGCGGTATAATTTTTCGCCTAGATATAACGTCAGCTCCCTTTTTCCCCTTTTTTATGTTTCTCGTATTAATGTTGTTTTCTACTCGGCTGTTATAAGTTATTGTAAATCCAATCTAGGTGAGTATTTTCCTTGTTACAACTTTTTTCGCATCGGCCACATTCATTGATGCGAGGCTTAGATATCTGAATTGCATTTGAATTAACTGTCCAATGCAGTATAAATGTTTAATTAGTTGGCGTTTCATATAACTAACAACGGCTTTGGGCACATGGCGTTTAAATTTAAAAGCTGCGCCTGTCAAGTCCGTCAAGTTAAGACGCTCTCATATCGAAACTAATAGAAACAACGAGAAAGGAAAGAAAATAAAAAAAGGAGAAAAGAAAGAAAATAAATAAATTAATTAATAAATAAATAAAAATTGAAGCAAAGAAAATGAAAATTATTAAACAAATGAATAAATAAATCTCCACTGTGGAAACATTATCACTCAGTATTTCAGAACCAGATGGCACATTGTTCAGTAATTTCTGTTAGACGCTTACAAACTGCGCTTCTTTTTTTGTGCCTTTAATTCCAAGCTGTCCTAAAAGTTGATATAAACAGCCTGAAATGAAACTTATTGCTCCAAGCTCGAGGTACAATCTCAACAGCTCGAAGAATTGAAATGTAACCTTCACGGGTCAACTCTCTTTTTAGGTCTTCATATTTATTCATCTTGTATTGGTGTTGCTTCTGTACCCGGCTCTCATAAGGCATTATCAATTCAATCAAGACGAGTTTTTTTCCTTGTCATTGACGGGAGAACAATGTCTGGCCGTTGAACCTTTCCTTTTATAATTTTTGGGTAATTATTTGCCAGCCAGGGAGATCAATTCAATCACCATTGATTCCAGGAATATTTTGGTTCTGTACTAGCAATGGGCTAGTTATACGTTTTGATCCGATCCACATTTTTCCTCCCTCAGCAAAAATCGTGTGACTTATTTTAGCTGCTTCGGACTTCATATGGTTACTTATTATTATTGTCAGTTCTTCCAATATCCTGTTGTGCCGCCACGTATATCGCCTATTAGCAAGGTCCACTCTGTTCCATATTCTGAGGTTTTTCTTTGCATAAAGGACAGGTTGGATCATCCCGCTTCTTCCATTTGGCAAGGTTAGTCATTGATGGAAGCATGTCGTAAGTTGAGCGTATTAAGAAACTCAACCTTAGCTGCGACCTTTGCCAGATGTCATTCCACGTAATGGATCTTTGCATAACTTCTTCCCAGTTTGTCCATTGTCCCTGCTGTGACTGTTGAATGGCTTTTAAGAGCAGTTTGCTTTCCTCCTTGCTCCTTATTTCCTGAATGACCAGATCTCGGCACTCTTTGTTTGTAGCCGTAGACCATCTTTGAATATTGGCCATTCCCAGTCCAGATTTCCCTGTCTAAGTGAGCCCAATGACTTCTTTGAAGGCTAGGTTTTCTTCCGCTTTATTTATAGCATCTCGGGCCTTCCATTTCCTTCCTGTTTTAAGAGTGGGTTGTACTGCCTTTCCAACAGCGTCGCTGGAATTGTCTTACATCATCTGGAATCTGACTTTCCCTGCTGTGAACTCATAGTTACTTCATATATGAGAAGAGGGCATAAGAGAATTGGGATGAGCATGTGTTGACAACACCATACCTTGTATTTACCTTGAAGTCGATAGCGCCCGATCGTCTTTAGACTCTCACCGACGGATTCTGTTGTCACTTTAACCTGATTGGAGTTTTTTAAGGTGTTAGTCTACCATCTTCCCAGGCTATTTATTGGTTCTTCTCAGACTGTAGGAAGTTTCTGACCACCCACTGAAAAAACAGATATCTTCATGCACTTTTTCTTTTTCTAAGAGAGAGGCTTCTGGACTTCGTAGGCTTGAAAATCATTCTGGACCAAACCATCATTTCATCAATAATGCTGAGTAACTTGCGGATGTCAGCTTCTTTTGATGATAATAATATAATTCGTTTTGATAATAATATATGATATAATATAATTCGCTTGGCTTACGTAAGTTATCACCCCAATCACTTTTATATAATGAGATCGGTTTCTTTAGAATACTTTATAGCATTTGGTTATACAACAGTTTACTAATTTCTATGCACTTATTTTTTAATTATGAGGTGACTGAAATACATTCCCATATTTTTGTATACAGACACTTAAAATTTTAGTAGACTCTTGACAATCAATATGTAATTTGTGTACATCGTATTGGATCACTGATTATTTTTATGATATCAGATTCAAATGAACAATTACAGCAGGAATTGGAATACACCACACTAAGTCCTCATTGTCAAAGCTTGTGAATTTAAAACATGCGATCTACAAGGGAGGACACTTAAGAATAAAGATACACATTAAAAGTGTGTTTGAAACTTAGAAAATGCCACAGAAACGTATTGAATGCTAAAAACTATTTTTGGACCAGCCTGCAGAAATTGAACATCAGTTGTCGAGTAGCATAGCAGATTCAAGGAAGGAAGAGTCCGTGCGAGATAATGATGTGTTGAAGGAGTTAGTATAATAGAGTTCATAAGCCAAATAAAGAATTTGATGGATAAAGACTGTCGTTTGTTTTTAGAGACAAAAGGTGCACTGTTTATTGTC
This sequence comes from Euprymna scolopes, assembly GCF_053919585.1. NCBI lineage: Eukaryota > Metazoa > Mollusca > Cephalopoda > Sepiida > Sepiolidae > Euprymna > Euprymna scolopes. The sequence continues at coordinate 3,988,660 of NC_136516.1, forward strand.
AGCGTGGAAACTGTACGCACAGATAGTGTGACGACACGCTCACACAAGAGGGCCTCCATGGGGTTTGGCAGTAGTTGTTGTAACGGTACAACAATTGTTTGTTGCAACCGGGGGAAATTACTTCGAAGGGGACTAGTGTTTCATGTGTGCACTCTCAATAAAAGTGCCCATACGAAAAAGACTGGAAACTTATTAAATACACCTTGTAGGTCTGCATTTGTGCGTGCAGTTGTTTGTAGAAGTAGATACTGGGAGTTAGAGAGAGAGAGAGAGAGAGAGAGAGAGTGAGTGAGTGAGATAGCAAGAGAGAGAGATATATATAATGAAGCAAATCTACAGCTGGCGACACTATCCATCGTAAAGAGGCTGAAATTTACACTGTTCGTCTCAGTGCACGTATTTAGGCTTGCTATGTGATTGACTTGATCTCTGATGCTTCTATTCGTATAGTCGCATGTGTATTCTAGAAATGGCTTATATATTTGGGGGATGTCAATCACTAATTTTGATTAGTTATTTCCGTTGTTATATGCATCATCATTTTGGAGGAAGATATACTTTTTTTTTATTAAAATGAAAACACTTGTCTATTATTTCTTGATGAGTATAACCAAATAAAATGAACCCCGTTTGAAATCCAATCTCACTTAATTGGCATCTATTTCGCAAAAGGCTATGGCTTGATTTAAAAGAGAACATTTTCTTCTCCTGTCAAGCAAGATGGGTTCTTCGTTAATTGATAACATTAAGAATAAATAACTAAGACAAAAAAACGCGTAGACAAAATATGTGCATATTCATTCTCCGTTTATTTTAACTACAGAAAGCGACCTCCGTTTGAAATGAAATCTCGCTTGGTTGGCATCTAGTTTAGCAAATGTGTTCTCCTCTCCTGCGAAGCAAGGCGGTTTACTTCGTTAATCGATAAAAATAAGAAAAAATGGTTAAGGGTGAAACATGTAGATAAAACAGTATTTCTTCTGCACTGATGTTTTTGTAATATATTGTCATCTACTCCCAAGTGATTCGGATCAATTCGTCAATCTTCAACATTAAGAAGACAAAACAAATATAAAAACAGTTAAAAATAAGACATGAAAATGTTATGTGGGTATTTTTCCATCAGCGGATACTTCATACTGGTTTCACTTCAGTATCTAATTATTTTACCTGTTAGATCATTTCTCTTTCCCTCTCCCCCTCTCTCTCTCTTTCTCTCTTCATATTTATCTTCCTATTTGTATCTTTTTCTTGTGGTCACTAGTTTCGCTTTTAAACAATAATCCTCAAAAAGCAAAAACGGAAACATTTTTTTATCCAGAAACCAATATTGTCATGCTAACTTTTACTCGTCCATTTCCTGTTATCGTGCGGTCGATTGTTTTCGTCTGGACCAACCATACTTCGAAAGTTCGGAAAATAGCATCCACATGGGATTCCCTGTCAGTAGCCACGAGTTAACTCTTTTAAATGTTTCACAGTCGTTGCCTCGCTTCTTTCTGATTAAGAATATGTTTCTCTTGCGCTTTTATATATGTAAACTGCTGGTTTACATATCATTACATTTATATATGTAAACCAGCAGTTTACATATATAAAATAGATGATATACAATCGCTGAGGGTTTTTGTGATCCTTGTCTGTTAATAACTTCGCGTCTTAAATCTGGAAGTTTGAGGATGCTGGTCGCTCAGCTTGGAAGGCTGAAGAAATCCAGCGATCAATCATAAAATGGTGCTCAATGGCATATATTCCCCGGAGTGGAACAGAATGGGACGAAAGGCATCAACTGAAAACGCTTTATGTTCTAATATTGCCTACTAATTTAATCGAATACTTTGCAGCCAGCTTAAAACTTGCGATGGGACCCACTGAATTTTTAAGCGGCTAAGATAAAATAAAGTAATAATATACGTGTCGGTTCTAAAGTAAAATTTTGTATTATCTTATAAAGTAGATGTGAAAAGCTACGATTACTCGAGTGGCACCATCAATAAGCAACATTTTAGGTTCCGGAATTTATTTCATTACATAATTATTGCAGTGCGTAATGCATAGTCATGGCTTTACTCAATGCATAGTCATCATCGTACTCAATGTGTTTTTGTGAGACTATTATATTCCTTTGTTTGTAAAAGTTCGGATCGCGTTTTGTCAATAGATGTCTATCGTCATTTCAAAATCACCAAACTTATCTCCTAACTGTGATTACATTAACTGCATCGGTTTCGTAAACGTTCAACGACGACAATGAATATGGATCAGTTAACTTTTTGGCATGAAGAAATTCAATGACATATATATGCTTCTAATGAAATATATTATTGCAGGCTATCAATGCTGCATTTCAGTTATAAATAAAAAGCAATTTTTCCATCCCTCAGTGTGCAACGATATGAAACGAGTTTCTATAAGTGGCTCACACACACACATATATAATTATTTTCTACTATAATAATTAAATACCTACATACACTAGTGTTTCATCCTTTCGGGAATCTTCAGTGCAGGGTGTCACGATTAATACCAGTCCAACGATTTGAACCCCGCAACACGAGACATCCCTGGTTCGATTAGAAGAGACCTAATCCATTCGGCTACCATTAACCACGTGAAATAACGTTGAATTTAGACATCTAAATTTTAAATGTTCATTTGCGTCATTCAAACAGTGATCTAATCGTAATACGATGATCTATCCATAAGAGCTCAATTGACCGACTTTAATTCAACTGAAAGTGCTCAACGATAAGAAACGAATTTCTTAAATGGCTGTCATAATTATTTTTACTATAATAATTAAATACCTACAGACACTAGTGTTTCATCCTTTCGGGAACCTTAAGTGCAGGGTGTCACGAGTAATACCAGTCGAACGATATATATATATATATATATATATATATATATATATATATATATATATATATATATATATATATATATACTGGCAGAAAAAAAAAACAACAAGAAATAATAACGTCATATTTGTATTTTTTCGTATATTACAAATACAATTTTCCACCGCTGATTTATTCGGCAGATTAATACAAAGAAAGTCATTACTTTTGTAAAATCTGCCCAAAAAATTTGTCCAGTTGTGGTTTCGTGTCTATATAGTGCATATCGTGTATAAAACATAAAATAAAGTACACATCCGTAGGCGTTGGGTTTGGTTTTATTTTTACAATATGCCTGTGTGACATTCTTATCATAATCATATCGCATGAATCAGCAGATTCTATTTTTGTCATTGGTTTCCTCGATATTCTTTTTACCAGGATTCTTTCAAGAAATTCTACAAGAATCACGGAAATGATCGCAAAAAGATGGCTAACATTGTTGACCGACCGCGATTTGAACATGGAACAGTCAGGTCGTCAGTCCGTTTAGTAAACCACTAGATCACCAATAATTCCGTTAACAACTTACGATTATTGTCGATTCCTTGCTTACTGAACGATATTTCTATGAGACATCTACGAATACTGTTATTTTCATATAAGAGTTTACGTTCTTTTCAGGAAACCTTCAATATTTTCTTTGTACCCATTCAAGTTACTTTCTGTAGGTATTTCATCGAACTCAGTCAGCATCCATTCGTTTCTTGTCATCTCTTGACATGTTTTACACCTTACTACTTTTACATTTACTCATTGGAAATGAAACTATCAGGTTTTTCGTCACATCAAAAAAAATCCAACAGTGACCTAACGAGTTTCCTTCTTTTTTTTAAATTACATTTTCACCCCAAACTAGGCGCATTGCCACTTTGGTGTAGGGGGCTACTATCAGGGGCAGCAACTACTGGGACACTATGTTGGGATTTGGGCAGCAAGATGTCGGTTCACGTTGCACTTGAGCTTCTGCATGTCAGTACAGTTAGGGAAGCAGGAACCTGGAGTGGAATTCCAAAGTCCAGCGATTCTAGGGAAGAAACTAGTGGAGTAAAAATATCTTTTACATATAGGGATGTCTACTGTGTGGGGGTGGGATTTAGCTGCCTGTCGGGTTTGTCGAGTCTGTCTACGTCGTGAGGGCACAAGTGTTTGCAGTTTGTCAGAGCATTCACTGTAAAAGTACTTGTAGAACAGGCAGAGAGATGCAACGTTTCGTTAATCGCACAGAGACTGAAGCTTAGATGCCAGTTCAGGGCCTATCAGATTGGCGACTCTTTTTAAACCTTATCTAGGAGCGAGAGACTAGTAGCAGATGCACCAGCCAAAATGTCACAACAATACTCCATACATGGGCGAATGGTGGCCTTATAGAGGTACATCATACTTTCAGGTGTCAGTAGATTTCTACCACGGTAGAGAGAGTCTACCTTTTTCGTAGCGGCCCTGGCAATGTTTTCAATATAATTGTTCAAACTCATGTTTCCTGTGAACGTTAGGACAAGCAGTTTGAAAGATGTACTCTCAGACAGGGAGTCACTGGCCATTGTTATTGATGGCAGAGAAGGTTTCTTGTAATTATTGAAGGAAACCAGTTCAGTCTTGGCAGCATTGAATGTGACCATCCATTTATGCCCCTATTCCACTACAGATTGGAGGGCATGCTCTAGTGGTTTTGCCATTTCTTTAGATATGTGTTCATTTGTTTTCCTGTCATGCCTGTTATAGAGTGTAGTGTCATCAGCATATATACCCATCTCAGAGGCAGTTTTGTCGGGGAGGTCATTAATAAATATCAGGAACAATAGAGACCCAAGGATAGACCCCTGAGGCACTCCCGCATTTATATCACACTGTTTAGATGTACGACCGTCCGGAACAACCTGGATTTTTCTCTTATCTAACTAGGATTTAATTATGCTAAGTATTCTACCAGTGATACCGTATGATTTAATTTTCCTGAGGAGACCCTTGTGCTACACCCTGTCAAAAGCCTTCGATATATCTAGAACTACCGCTCTGCCCTCCCCGCTTTGTCCAGTGAATGGTATATACGTTCAGAGATTACAGTGAGAATGTCAGCTGTGGAACGGGAATGTCTAAATCCATATTGTTTGTCAGTCAGAAGTTTAGCATCTGTAAGGTGCCGGACGAGAGCATGGTTTATTATGGTCTTAAATATTTTGCCGAAAAGTGGAATGAAGCTAATGGGGCGATAATTTGATGGGTAAGTTCTTTCGCCAGAATTCTTGAATATTGGTACCATAGAAGCAGTTTTTCAACAGTCCGGAAAGCATGATTCATTAAGGCATTTGTTGTAGAGTTTAGAGAGAATTGGAGCTACTTCGGCTGAGCACTTTTTTAATATCACAGCTGGGATGAAGTCCGGTCCACATGCTTTTGAAATGTCAAGGTTTTTTATGCTAGCGTCTACCTGAACAGGGGTGATTTTTAGATCGTCTAGCGTGGCGTCTGTCCGTAAAGGAAAGTCAGGCAGGGGGTGGTTGGTAGGGTCCAGTGTGGAGTTCGAGGCAATCCGACTGGCAAGCATATAAGCCTTGTCGGTTGCTGAGCAAACAACATCGTGATTGTTAGTTAGCGGGGGAATTGTTGATTGCCCATTATTTACTACACTGTTGTAGATTTTCCTAATTTTTGTGCTTCGATGCGTTTTTTTAGTGGTTTCAGTAAATTCTCTCTTAGCTGTCTCTATTTCTTTCTTAAAGTTACTTCTAGCTTCTATATACTTCTGTTTGTTTGAACTGGACTTATGTCGGTTAAATGTGCGGTATGCATGTTGCCTTTGAGCAATGGCAGTTGCGCAAGTCGAAGTAAACTATTGCGGAGAGTGGGGCTTGCTATAAAATTTCCGCATGGGAACATGAGCTTCCATTGCTGTTTTGAACCATTCAGTGGTCTCATTTGCGCACTGTTCAGCAGGAAGGGAAAAATATTTCCCTATGGGGCATCCCTGATAAGATCTCTGATGGCTTCCCAGTCAGACTTTTTATAATATCTCGTTGTTTTGAGCACTGGCTCTTCAGTTTTGGGTCTAGAATTTAGGGCGATTTTTACCATTATCACTGCATGGTCAGCGTTCCCGAGTGGGCTGTTAGCATTTGCTGTACAATCCTCGGGACTGTAGTCAGAAACAGATCTAGAAGTGATGCTTGTTGTTCTTGCTGGTCAGGGAAATGGGTTGGAAACGTAATCATTTGTGATAGGGAGTGAGATATAGCAAAACTATGTGTTGTGCTGCCCGCTGCATCTGTGTGAGTAGAGAATCCAAGCCAGTTTTTGTGGTGAACATTAAATCACTAAATAAATGTACTTGTGCGCTAGTGTCGAGAGAGAGTGCTGTGCCTATGCTGTCAGAGACTTTGTTTATTATGGTGCAGTCCTGGGTCGAGGGAGAGCGGTAGAGAAAATAAAAGTAGCTAATGTTGTGTAGTATGTTTAGTCTAAAGCACATAATGGCTTGATCGTCCGTTTCTAGGTCTGTTTCTCTAGTCAGGGGGAGGGTGTTACGAATGTAGGCTCCAAGTTCGTGCATATGTCTGTCAGAGTCCTTACGACAAAGTGCGAGGTAGCCAGGCATGTTAACGTAGTTAGAGGGGATGGAGGAGTGTAGGTTAGTCTCGCTTAGTGCTAAGATATCCGGGGTATTTGTTAGGAAAAATACTTCAACATCAGCTAAATTAGTTCTAAGCCCACGGATGTTAGTGAATGCAAGCCTCAAGGGTGGAGGCGGGTTGGATTTGTTAGTCCCTAGGCCTGGTTGAAGCTTATTTTTTATTGTACTGTCATCAAGTTTTTAAAGAGTTTCAGTTAGGTGAGTTATGCAGGGTATCAGACATGCAACACAAGTAGACCATTAGCTGACCTTTCTTCAACTAGGACTGTGGCCTCGGGAAATCCCATTGCGGATGAGTGCAGGGTCCCTTTCCATGCGCGACATGGCACTACAAACATCCCGATATTATACAACTGATGATGAAGCAGCTGCTGTAAGCGCTACCAACGAGTTAGGGCACCTGTACTACAAGTCGGAAACAGCAGCCAGGAACTGTCAATCCGGTACCATCAGCCCATCAGAAGTATGGAAGCCGGCGATAGACAGAGCCTATCTACTCTTTAAGCAGTTTTAGTTTGCAGACCTGTAATTAGTATGAGTCACCAGCTCTAGGAAGGCTGTCGTCCAAGACTGGAAAGGCCTCGCTCCCCTTTGGTTTAGGTTCCTTCTCCTAGCCGGGTGATGTGGGAAGACCTACTGGTCCATCAGCCCTGAGAGGGTTTGCTCCGCGCCTGGGTCCTACTCCAGGTATTTCTGCGACCCCTCGTGGTTAGTTAATGTTACAGGGTTAGTTTGTAAAGGTTATATATAGAATGAATAGTTACACTTCTCAAATTGATTTAGGGGCATGCAGTGGAAGTGGTTTTTAGAAAAGCGTTAGTGCGGGTTAAGCCTCTTACCTGAGGTTTTTCCATTTTTTTTTTCTTTATGTTAGTTTAGGTTCAGGATAACGTTATAGTTTGAGTAGGTATTAGGAATTGAGCTAAGAAATTTTGCCCAGTCACTGTATATTATGGTTTACGAAGGTTAAGCTGTAGGTGCAGTACACTCATGGTGTAACTGGAGGTACATTTTAAGTTATGGTGTATTTCGTATGTATAATTAAGTAAATATATATTTGGGAAAGTTTTCAGTATGTGCAAATAGAAGCTGTGTCAGTGTTTCTACTATTGAGGGGGAGATAATTTCAGTGTTCATTTAAGAGTCATAGAGACTTTGCATAACAGGGAGTATCGGATTTGGTTTTGTATTGTTTGTTGCAAAACGATCTAGGAAGAGGCAATTAATAGTGCATACTTTGGATGGAAAGTACCTAACAGGGGTAGAAATGTATAGATGTTTAGTGAAGACTGTTAGGAGGTTAGTATGTGAAAGTTAGGAGCTGTAGGTTAAGGATTCGACTACTAAGACGTATGTATAATGTAGGGTTTTGTGGCAGCTAGAGGGAGGGCAGATTGTTAGCTTTCAGGGGTCGGGGTTATTTACTATTTTCAAATACAGTAAAGTTTCATTTGGATTTAGAGTTTGCAGTATTGTTTTAGCTTGGGAGAAAAGAATAAAGTCTTACTTTCTTTTCCCCTATTTTGCATGCAGGTTAGACATAGGCAGTCATCTTGGAGATAAAGAGAACCAATTATTTCGTGATTCGGTATTCATATTTTAGGCAGTCATTAAGATTGGGGATAAAACTACGTATTTATTCAGAAAAAAGTCCTAGTGCCGCAGCTAATATCACTGTAGATTTCAGTTACAATTATAGTAACAGTTAATTACAAGCTATATCCAGCGGTTTGGTAGAGATTTCAACGACGCCTCTTTATTAATGCAAGCCAGCAAAGGGTACTTGTAGATATTAAGTATATTACTTACATGAAGTTCTTCTCACTTCTACGGTGGAAAAATAAATCCATGTTTGTGCTAATTTCGGAAAATTTATCAGGCCTAATACTATTTTACTTTTAGCCTTAGTACAGATCGTGGAATTATTTTAGCTGGGAGAGAACGTGATTGAGTTTTTCTTGGGGGGAGGGAGTTTAAAAATCTAACCAGAGAAAAGACAAATGCATATATAAATTAAAATACTTATAATTACAAAATCAAATAAGAAGTTTAAAAGAGAAAAAATGACAAAGTTAGTATTTTTTTGGACAGGGTGATTTGGAAATAATACTTATCTTTGCGCAACGCTCGACAGCACTTACAGTATCCCGGCTAAACAAATTTGGAGAAGGAAGGAGAGTGATTTATTGGACCGGATATTGTGTTTGTTCTATTTTTATCTCCCGAGTTCTAGGCACATGCGTGTATATGTTAATTTTACTTAATTTTATTATTATTTTTTTTTGACTTTAGTTCTTCTCACTTCTACGGTAGAAAAATACGTTTGTGCTAATTTCGGAAAATTTATCAGGCCTAATGCTATTTTATCTCTAGCCTTGGTACAAAGCGTGGAATTATTTTAGCTGGGAAAGAACGTGATTGGGTTTTACTTGGGGGGGTTAAAAAGATAACCAGAGAAAAAAAACAACTGCATATATTAATTAAAATACACATAATTACAAAATCAAATAAGAAGTTTAAAAGAGAAGAAATGCCAAAGTAAGTGTTTTTTAGGACACGGTGATTTGGAAATAATACTAATTATTCCTCTATCTGGTTTGGTTCTTAGATAGAACCACCGCCACTTTAGGTTCTACCTTGATTCTATCTGGAAAACTCCATCCACATACTGTATGGTGATCATTCAGAGGGAGTCTAACGGATGTTGCATCTGGAACAATGATGAGATGGAACGCTAAGAGAGATAGAGGCGTTCATCTCTTTGGGGTATTATACGTAACGGTGCACTTAAATACATTTACGGACTAGTTTTGCTAACCCACCTTGTATTGAACAGACTCAATCTTTGTTAATTGCAGTGATTTAAATAGATCGATGTGTCAACGTGATTATGCCGTGTATTTAAACATTAGTGTATTTAACAACAATTAGTCTCTCTTGGCCGTCATAAACAAAACTACACGTCATTATATTAGCGATAGGTAATTTAACAGACCTGCATTGCTTTACTTACGACCTTCAACGAATATAAAGACATGCTCATAAACATATGTAACCTCTATAAAACATAAAAGTAGAAACTGCAAATTGATATATATAAAACTATCGTTTTCTAGGGAGCCGGGGCTCACATCCTGGGAAAGAATAATGGAATATTTCCTTCCAATATAAAAGATAGCTTAACAACCAGCTTTATCTAGCTCCGTATTTTTTTCTTATCGGATGGACGTCTATTGCTATGGGCTGATCCAATTCCCGCAGAGTTTATGCGGAAATCATCGGACTAAATTCCAATATTTGTAAGCGTCCATAAACCGAGGCGCAAAATGATGGATTTTATAGTTTCAAGATGGCGACTGAACGCTTTCAACGAGACAGTGGCGTTTATCACACCCGTCAGCCAATAAAGAAAACGCTCGGCTGTATTGTCTGCCTCGTGGAACGGGCTGTAAACTATGTAACAGATGGCCGTTATAAATTGGCTGTAAACAAACGAGTCTTTCCGAACTTCACGACTCTTTCAGCTACATAAAAAACTAGGTCATAGCACGTTGAGACATAAATATCAAAGTCTAAACGGACATAAAGTGGTCGGCATCTTTCTAAAGACGAGATGTGCATAAAAGTAAGATGGAGACCTGTGAGATATTACAGTTAGCTTTAAGAGCTTGCCGATATCGATGGTGTATGCATGGCGTCTAAAAATATTTGAAGTCTCCTTATCTGGTTAATTAAACTTTACCTGTAACTAACATATCTATATGTTGCGCACTGAACTGCTGTCGATGCGGGAATATATTTTTACTAGCATAAAATATGTGGAAATATATTTTTTACCGCCCGACGTTGCCCGGGTGTTTGGATGTGTATGTTGAACAAAAAAAAAAAAAAAAAGTGGTAGTAGTAAGGCAGGCTCGAACACTTACCGCAAAGGAGGAAAAAACGAGGGAAACCCTGACGTCTTTGCAGTTACGAGTACCGGAAGTGACGTAGGTTTTAATTAAGGCTAGACAATCGAAAGGAGAGAATGACTTTCGAAAATATCGGCGAAAAGAAGCGGGCCCTTCCTTTAGAAAAAGTACCCAGTTCAGGGTGAATAAATTAATGTTTTTAGCATATTTTTCGATATTTGTCGTCCAAACGATACTGATCTTTCGAAAATCCATCGTCTCTTTCGAAATTTTTTGGCAAACATGAAAACATACATACATTTATATAATGTTAACGGAAACTTTCGACCCAAACTGTTTAAAAACGTTGCCTTATCTCTGAATACATGTTATGTAAAATTTAAAATGTTTACAGCTGAAATTGTATGAGTCATTTGGTAGAGACCGAAGCGGTCATTATTTTTTAAAACTTTGACCCGTATTTGGACACCTTAAACTTTATTGTTTTGAGATCAAATTGAATGATAAAGTTAGATACATCTCCGAGGAAGCTATATGAAAATTTTCAAAACCCAAAATGAGTTTTGTAGAGTTCTCAATGATCAAATCGTTGAATTCTGACCCCTTAACATCAACATTGCTGGCTGAAAACGGATAACGAACATTTTTCGAAATCTCAATACCCTGTATATCAAATTTCGAGTATGTAGACTGAACATTGACTAAGTTAGTGTGTAGGGAAATGTACACAGACAGACAGCAACACTGACCGACACTTTCACTTTTATAGATATATAGATTAAAGCAAGCTAGGAAGCTTTGGTAGTGCGCTTGATACTGAAAAACAATGTAATAATTATGTAAGTCGCACGTATATAATTTCTCAATTTAAAGCATCTTTAAGCCACATATTTCAATAGTTGCTCGTCAAATTAAAACTAAGTCATTTCATAGCTGTAATGATTACTAATATAAAAAGACATATTTTTGTATGCATTTGAATTTGAGAAATCTTCTAAAAAATTGTATTAATTTTTATCTCTTTGCATGAAACCCAATTAAACAAAACATACGCTATACTACGGTAACTTATGCATAGTAGTCATTTCCTAAACTGATAATTGATCATGTGCATATAAATATATAAACTTTAATAGTACATAAGTTATAAATACATATGTATATATATACATATATATATATATATATATATATATATTAAAATATATATACACATATAATTAATATATATATATATATATAACAACTTAATTTACTCACATAAAATTAATATACGAAAGTACAGATTTATGCGTAAACTTTAAGTATTTACTTCAAAAGTGCTCAATACGTATTTAGAGCTAGTTGGTAATTTATAAAATATATATGGCGATTAAGCTATACTGAATATTCCGCGTTTCATCCACTCAAGGACTCTTCAGGCTTATGCGCGAATTCTGTGGTTGTTTATCCTTTTTATATTTTTTATCGTTTTTATATAAAAAAACGATAAACAACCGCATAAGCCTGAAGAGTGCTAGAGTGGATGAAACGCGGAATATTCAGTGTAGCTTAATCGCCATATATATTTTATAAATTACTATATATATATATATATATATATATATATATATATATATATATATATATATATATATACTATAATAATGATTAAACGGCTACAGATGCCAGTGTTTCATTCTTTCAGGAAGCGCAGATTATGACCCGCACACGAAGCTATATCTGATTCCATTAGAAAGGACCAAATCAATTCGAGCACTGTTAACCGCGAGAAATATTGTTGAAATTTAAACATTTATATTTTTTAATGTTTTTAACTTCTGTCAGAGTTATGATAATATGAGTATATGCCCATGCGACCTGAATTTCAACTATAAAGCGTGAAACGCAATGAAACAAGTTTCTTTAAATTGCTCTCCACCCCATATATATATATATATATATATACTAGCAGGGGGCCCGGCGTTGCTCGGGTGTTTGGAGGTGTATGCTGTGCAAAAAAAGCAAAGAAACAAAAAAAATGGTTAATTTTTTAAAACTTTGACCCCTATTATGATCCCTTAAAATTTATTGTTTTTGGCTCAAATCACTTTATTAAGTTAGATCCATGTTCAAGAAACCTAAATCTAAAATTTCAAGTGTCTAGACCCAAAATTTTCGGAGGAGTTTGGTAGAGTTCTTAAAGGTCAAATCGTTGAAATTTGACCCCTTTAACAGCCAAATTTCTGGCTGACACCCGTTACATCGATTTTTCCAAATCTCAGTAACCGGTATTTCAAATTTCTAGTCTACAGACTAAAAATTGACAGAGTTATTGCGTAGGGAAATGTACACAGACAGACAGACAGTCACACAGACACACAGACACTTTCACTTTTATAGATATATACACACACACACACACACACACACACACATATATATATATATATATATATATATATATATATATATATATATATATATATATATATAAAGCTGAATGTGTGTGTGTCTGGTCACGAACAGGCTTCTATATGGTTGACTATTTTTTAAACACTGATTACATATAATGATAGAAGATGTATCGAGACACAGGAATGGTTATGTTTGATCTGGCAGAACGGTGGTTCATTACAATTGTGTGGTCTGCGTTCGCGCCTGGTCTACAAAGTATGGAAAAAATAAAACTTAAAAAAAAAAATGTTTACAAGTGTTTTTGATATAGATGTACATAATAATAGTTTGATAAGTATGTTTTAACTTAAATAGGGATGGTATAATACAATTGTGGTGTCTGCGTTCGCACCTGACCTCCATAGAATGGAAATAGACACAAACTTTAATGAAGACGTTTCATATCTATCTTCGTAAGTATACTTTGATAATTATGTTTCAGTTTGAAGAAATATGGTAAAATAAAATTATGGAGTGTTCGTTCGCGCCTGATCTCCATAGAATGGAAATACGTCACAAAATTTAGCAAGGTTTTTTTTTTTTTAATATTGATCCACAGAATATTGTGATAAGTGTTTCAGGGTAAACAGGTATAGTATAATAAATTATGGGACTTATAAATTTATTTTACTTTCACTATATTTTGCTTCGGTTTTGATACCTCAAATTCGAAGCTATATCTTTACAACCCTTCCTTTTCATAACCTATCATCTATAAATATAAAAGCGAAAATGTATGTATGTATGTGTGTATGTTAGTATGATTGTATGTGTGTTTGTGTGTCCGCTAAAAACTTTCGACAGACACGACGAAAATTCACAAACGCGGTACCATAATGAAGCTCCATCCTCTGCGCGAAATATATCGAGAAATTCGCCATTAACGTTCATTTTCTCACCCCGAAATCGACAATTTTCGACAGGGAGGTGGGGTCAGCAAAAGCGGTCCTCTCGTGACGACGACCAGTTCTACGCATGCGTCAGATGAATTCATGACCTTATTTACTGACTAAATTTCATGTACGTAGCGTTAGCTCAGTTGGTTAGCGCGTTGGCTCATTATCTGAACTTTATGGTTCGAATCGTGGTGTGAGATGTCTATTTTTTTAAATTTAAACATTGAACCAGTGTTATTTAAGCCATTTTTCACGTAACGTTCGTTTTTCTTGTTTGTTTTTTTTTTCTTATCTTATCCACCCCCGACCACACACCCCCAAACACCCGGGTACTCGCCGATTTTTTTAAATTTTAATATCGAAACAGGCTTATTTAAGCCATTTTTCACGCGTTCATTTTTCTGTTTTCTTTTTTCGATTTTTACATTTAACATCGTTCGTTTGCCTTACGTTAGATTTTTTGTGTTTTTATCGATGTTTTGATTACCCCCCCCGCTTATGTGTTAACTTTCGTTTTTGTGTTTTCTTTTTTTACTTCGCTTATAACAAACATACCTGGTTATTGACCTCATTGGCTGATGAGATATTGCTTACGTCGTCGTCGTCGTAACGCTCTACGACTTCCGTGCGGGCACCTGTCAATTTGGTTCTTACTTAAATAAATTAAAACATCTTTCAGTAACTCATACTGGCTGGCCGAATGGTTCATGTTTTTTTCACATTTTATTTTCACACTTCGCCTTTGGACTTCGGGTTCGATCCTACCAACTTTTACCCCCCCCGGTTTCTTTTTTATTTAACAGCACACACACCTCCAAACACCCGGACAACGCCGGGTACCCCCGCTAGTACTTTCATAAATCAGAGTTTATTTTCTTTAGGCTGTTTTTGAACCCAGTCAACGACAAGTACTTTTGCTAGTATATATATATATATATATATATATATATATATATATATATATATATATATATATATATATATATATATATATGTATATATTGGCAAAACGAAAACAGCAAGAGAGAATAACGTCAGATTTGTATTTTTTCGTATATTCAAATTGTTTCGACATAAACTAGACTATTTTAAATTTTATATCATTTTAAAATATTCGTAGTCACACCTCATCAGATATGTTTGGAAAAAAATACAAAGATTAAACGTATCTTAACACATTTTCATTCTGTTCAGATAGACCCTAGTGAATAATAAAAAAAAAATGTGATATTCCAAAAAAATTATTTTTCACATTTACACGTAGTAACAAGGCTAAGACAACATTAATGCATATTTTATACGATTGTGCAAATCTTTATTGACTCTTGCAATTGTGTGTGCCAAAAATGGAACTACCTTAAACAGAAAAGTCATTTGAAAGAAAATAATCGTTGCATCCCTCTGCCTGTTCTTCAAGTATTTTAATGGTGAATGCTCTGACGAACTGCAGACACTTGTGCGCCCATGACGTAGACACCCTCGACAAACCCGACAGGCAGCGAAATCCCACCCCCACACAGTAGAGATCCCTAGATGTAAGAGATGTTTCTACTCCAGTAGTTTCTTCCCCAGAACCGCTGGACTCTAGAATTCCATTCCAGGTTCCTGCTTCCCTAACTGTACTGACATGCAGAAGTTCAAGTGCAACGTGAACCGACATCTTGCTGCCCAAATCCCAATATAGTGCCCCAGTAGTTGGTGCTTTGGTAGTAGCCCCCTACACCAAAGTGGCAATGTGCCTTGTTTGGGGTGAAAATGTAATTTAAACAAAAGTATTATTAGAATAACAGTAGTCAAATAAATAACTCTATGTTCATCATGATCTAATTTAATTGTTGTTTTACTTTGTTAAATATATCTGTGATTTTCTATTGATGAAATAGTGTTATTCGATTAAAAAATTCTCAAAATCTATCAAACTAATGCCGGATGTTACATAATGTTGTATACTATCACTAGCAATAATATCTCTAATAGGAAAGAAGATTCCTTGTTATCTGTGGATATAATATCATAAAATGTGTTTTTAGCCTATATTGTTCAGAAAGTCGTTTGTTGTTTCGATTGAGACTCGTAGATATTTCTACTTCCTCCGTGAATGTCTGTTACTGTACATTCATTGTGTTTCCTACGCCTATATACAATCATTGCTTCTTTTTGCGGGCTTTTATGATATCGTCTAACATATTAATCGTTGTAGAAGGTTCAATCCATCCAGCGCAGCCGAGATTGAACTCACTACTCGGGTGTGTAGTGTAATTCAAATCTTGTCGGTTGCTGAATACTTGATGCTTCGTCAGGACTATCAAGGGTATTTTTTATCGTGACCCCATCACAAGATGGGATGCCTTCCACACCTTAAGAAATCCCATCTACCCTCGAGAGAAGGATATTTCGCCAAGTTTCTCAACCTAGTATTTTACATAGCGGAACACCTTCCCAAATGGTCACTCATATTTTACATAGCGGAACGCCTTCCCAAATGGTCACTCATCTGGTACTGGCCAGGTTCATCGTTCACTTCAGTGATCTGGTGAGACTCGTTGTGTCAGCGTGATTGTGTCGTATTTCGTTACTTTTAGAAGGACAACCGTACTACATATAGGTATTAGCTAAGCGGACAACAATTAATGACGATATAGTTATTGGGTTATCAGAGTTTAGCCTGCTTAATACCAGATGAGTGACTATTTGGGAATTATAGGCGCTGTGCCTTTTGTATAAGTTCTCCACTTTTCTCGGCATGTGTTTCCAGTAGACACTTGACTTCCCTTTGGTATTTAACAATGTCGACCCAGGAGACGTGTGGTTGGGAATTGCGCACCTCCTGTCACAAAAATTACACTTGCATGCACAGCTTTGTGCGTATGCATAGGCTTTCAAAGACGCACGGGAACTCTTTTGTTGTTTAATGGGTGGATTACAAACACCAATAATAAAGAACTCATGCATAAAGTTACATGTAAGAGTCAGTATTGGTTGCAGAAATGAACCTCAGAGCAATAAAATGTACCTCTGTAACCTCTACTAACTCACTATCTGTTAATTATACGGCATAATCGCGTTGACACACCGGTTCTCCTAAGATCACCGAAGTTAAGCAAGGTTAGTACCAGATGGGTGATATTTTGGGAGTTCTTGGCGCTGAATGTGCTCTCCGATTTTCTCAGAATTTGTTTACTGTCGTTCTCTACATACACTTCACTTGCTACTGGCATTTAACAATGTCGATTCAGAAGAGATGTAATTGGAGATTGTGCACCTCCTGTCCAAAAAAATTCACACGCAGGCACCCCTTCGTGGGTATCCATAGTCTGTCAAAGACTGAAGTAGCCCCTATTTGTCAACTATGCTATTGTGTTTGCCTGGATTATTAAGGTCCTGCAAAGCTACAACACACATAAATGTTTTATACAGAGTAATGAGGATGATAAAATAATATAGTCTACACTACAGCTTAAGGTAAAGCATTCCTCTATCACAAAAGTTAACCGCATAATTCACCTTATAAATATGGAGAATCATTAAGCGCCATAAAAATTCAGTCAACAAATAAACTAAGCCATAAAATCAATCATCGACGTATTTAAAGGGAATATACGGCCATTGATAACCCAACAGCCTCACATTTTCATTAATTCTAATTAATAAATTAGAAATATAATTAATTTTTCGTTAATTACCTAATTAAATCTTCTAACACAATTGAAGTGTTTGTTTTTGTCAATAAAATCTGACACCTAAAGGCGGCGAATATTGTCTCGGCTTCAATAGAAACGGAATTTATCTGATAAATCAATTTCTGTATACCTTGCCATCGGCTCGATTCATTGTCTTGATAGTTTCAGTTAAAGAAGAAAAGCTACCAATATGTGACTGTATACTCTTTGCATATGTGCTCGCCTACTGCACTACTAAAAAACAGTGTGACCAACGTATAGCCTAGCACGGACATTGGCCCATAAAATGCTTACATATGGTACAGCGCTAAGCTGTGATAATAAAAAAAATGAAATACACCTACAAAAAAAATATAACAACCCCCCTCCTAAGTGATTTTAGTATTTCGATTATTTAGACTAATATTCGAATCTCGTGTGTATAGTTTTCTAACGTTTCGGTCGCTGGATCTTTCGAACCCATTAAGGGATATATTCTAAAACATAGTATCCTAATGTTAGAATCTAGATCATATATACGTTTTTTTTTAACTAATCGCTAGATTAAAAAAAATATAAATTGAATGTGCACGTACGATGTTTTCAAACATATTGTATTTTTTATATATAAGTGGAAGCTGACGGTCGCTTATAAACCGTAAAACTATGGAAATAAAATGTGCCGATGCGCGCTGATCTGTCTATCTATCTGTCAATCCATTATCTCATGATCTTCTCATGTCTTGCATTAGTATTTCAATATAATGGTGGCTATCGTAGCTAATAATCACGTACGGATATAGTTGTCACTCTGCTTCACTGTTAAGTGTGATTGTCATTAACATATTCTCTCAAATAAACTTTCATTCAAACTATTTGGCTTTTCTAATTCTTCTATCAAGTAAATGGGCATCGTACTTTAATTGAAAAAAATGTCCGAATCTTACAAAACAGTAGATACGAGAGGCGTGCAATAAGTAATGTCCCTGGCCCACTTCCCATAGGAGTAGAGCAACGAAACTTGGCAGGTTAATAGTCTTTCTCTACATAGGAACTACCAAGAGTAATGTATTTATCTCATCGTTTGATGCAGCTCTAGAGACCGTTTTTGTAGGACACCCTAGATTGGTCCTCCAACCACGACGTAACTGCAGAAATCAAGGCTGCATCATCTGGGAATTCTTTCCTTTTAAAAACAACTTCATGGCTGAGAAGAGGTGAAAGTCAAAGGGTGCAAGCTCATGAGAGTAGGGAGGATGGGGTAGGATTTCATAACAACACGCCGGTGCTTCTGATCTGACAACATGCGAGTTGTGGACTGGAGCGTTGTCCTACAGGAGGAGGGTATATTTGCTGATTTTGCCCCACCTCTTGATTTTGATAGCTTCCCTTAATTTCCTCAAAAAGTGAGGTATAACAGGTTCCTGTAATTTTGTACCCTTTGCCAGGAAATCTGTCATCACTACTTTGTCCTGGTCCCAGAAGGCTATGAGCTATTTGGCGAATGGTAAAGCGCCGATCTTCCAAAATGGCAGCCTAAACTTGACATACAGATACCTCATCAATGGAAGAAGGGGGGAAACCCGGTCTTGGAACTGTTTCCACAGACTTCCGGCCATGAATTATTGGGTGTTCGTTAGTGCCTGATTCCATAGATTGTAAATATGTCACAGAGTTTAACAAGGTTTTTTAAAAGGGATGAGGGTCCACAATAACATCTTAACTTTAATCTTAATTCACATTAACTTTTATTTATTTTTTGAGTTGAATCATATTGTGTCGAATATATTCACGTTCTTATTAAAATGAAATTAACGATGCCAGCGTTTTAGAAGATCATGTGATGGGGCATTATGACCATAAGTTTATTTCATTTTATCAAAAGTCCCCTGTGGTGTGCGTCCTTTATAATACAAAAACCGGACAACTGCTGGACATTCAACAGACTCCATTTCACACCTGACTCAAACAACTATAAAACAGAATTAGTTCAGAGCTGCAATTTGCCACATAATCCGTAGAGATATAAATCATTGTACATAAAAAATTTCACCTAGATCAGACAATTGGAAGTGGGTTAGGGGCATTACTTATTGCACCCCGTCGTAAAAGCAGTAATGCATATGTATGTGTATATGACAATCTTCTCATCCACTGATAATTATACATCATAAAATATATATTCTAGGCAACAGGATAAAAATCAGAGGCAGATAATATATTTGTGAAATTGAATGTGTAACTATTGTATATATATATATATATATATATACATATATAAATATATATATATGCATATATATATACATATATATATGTATATATATGTATATATATATATATATATATATATATATATATATATATATATATATATATATATATATATATATATATGCATAAAAATAAAATAAAAATACCAGCGATGGTTGACCTTATGTTGTTTTGAAAAAAGAAAAACCGAATGAAATTATGAAATAATCAACGTTTCGTCCCTATGTCAGAGGGCATCTACAGGATATTTAAAGAAAAAATGCCAGAAAAGAAAAAGATCATAGACCATAAGAAAATGAGAAGAAAACGATAGGGGTATGATTCAAACAGTGTTTGAACTCTACCCATATCGGGAAGGACAAACATATGTGTGCCTATGGGATGGTTGGGTTGTTCAATGTCTATATATACACTTTTAAAAATGCGTTAAATAAATATGTACACTTTTTTTTCTCTCTCTCTCTCTCTCTCTCTCTCTCTAAACTTATTCATTTTGATGAAATACTTAAGGATTAAGGAAAAACGGTTAACCAGGATCTGTTTTGATATTTTGTGCTTTGATTATTATTTTCCCTTTGAAGAAATATGGTATAATAGAATTATTGGGTGTTCGTTAGTGCCTGACTTCCATAGATTGTAAATATGTCACAAAGTTTTACAAGGTTTTTTAAAAGGGATGAGGGTCCACAATAACATCTTAACTTTAATCTTAATTCACATTAACTTTTATTTATTTTTTGAGTTGAATCATATTGTGTCGAATATATTCACGTTCTTATTAAAATGAAAGCCAAAAAAAAATAAGTGGGAACTTTAGACAATTCTCGAGACGAATTTTGCATGACTCTGTGCTGTTCCTTCTCCACTTGCACGTAGCACTCTTTCGAAAATAGATAAATAGATAAATAATTAAAAAAAAAGTTACATGGTATCGTGTTAGAAGAAGGATAAATCCGCACGGTATTACGTGTCTTTTTAAAAACATTTATATAACCTTTTTATTTTTATTTATATATCTGTTTACGCTTATTTTGTCAGAGTACTAGAAGGAATTCAGTTGATTACAATCTTTTCTGTGTGTCCTTTACCTTACAATAGTATAAGCCTGAATCCGACGGCGCAATGCGACACCGTTCAATACTGTAAAACTGAAACGAAGGGGTTCTGCTTGAAAAGGGAAGCATTTTCGTCGTATTCATATTCAAATCGATTCTTTGCTTTAAAAAACTAAAGTATGTTTTTCGATATTTCGTCGATATTATTTAGTAAGAGTGTTTAGCATAAAAGCCAACAAACGACTACATGAAAAAATAAATGTACAAGAAATAAATGATACCATAGTCAATAAAAGTTCAGTTCGTTTTTTTTTGTTTTGACATTGTTTTCAATGTTCTTTACATGAAATAACTTCAGCGAACCGAAATTAAAATAAAATTTGCGGCGATATCTACTTAAATGAATTTTTATATGAACTACACATGCCATAATCGAATATTCCTCAACCACAAAATAACGGAACACATAAAAATATGTTTATGAATGTTCCTTACGTTGACGGAACTCTCTTAAATTGTAAACACAGAATGCTCAGGTGTCCCACTTCAAATTGAATACGGGACTCTCAATTTTATTTTATTTTTTTTTAAACCGGTTCGTGAATTAAAAAAAAAATCACAATCTATTTAAAAATGCAAACCAATGAACTTTTCTCCCATAAAAGTAACTTGTATTGACTATGGTAAAATTTATTTCTTGTATATTTATATTATTATATATATAATATTTCCTCTTTGTAAGGAAACATCATTTCGTAGGTCAACCTTGGCTACGAATGGAAACTAAGTTGATATAAAAAAAATATATATTTTCGAGAAATTTATCTTTACTTTCATCATATTTTGCTTAGGGTAAAATTTTTGAATAACCTGTCATACTTTAATCAATTCCAGTCCATTTTCTGGAGGTTGTTTTTGAACCCAGTCAACGACGGGTACTTCTGCTCGTATATATGTATATATATATATATATATATATATATATATATATACATATATATATATATATATATATATGATTATAAGAGACGAAGAGATATCGAAAGTATAAGGAGTTATAATATTTCAAATGTATTCTTTGTCTTACATAAAATAATAAAACACTTTTTTATTTGAAATTCAAACATTTCACGTCAAAAATCTTTAAATTAATTGAATGACTAAAATTTAAATACATACATATATAACTATTAATCTCTCTCGCTCTCTCTCTCTATATATATATATGTATATATACATATATATATACACACACACACACACACACACATATATATATATATATATATATATATATATATATATATATATATACAGGCAGAGTGTGATAGAGAAAGCGGACGAAAATACGTGTAGATGTCTTAATATATATATATATATATATATATATATATATATATATATATATATATGTTTGTGTGTGTATGTGTGTATGCGTGTTTTATACAGCGACATTTGGACGTTGATCTACACATTTGTAAAAATGACAGGAATTGTACTCATCACGAAAACAACAAAAAAACTGTTTGAATTCCAAGGTCAGAAGTTATGAGTTTCGTTCGCAATGCAAAATAATAAGAAGAATGTTTACAATTCGAGGAATGTGGATTTATGTTAATATAAGTGAAAATAAATGTTTACGCATAAACCAATCCATTAGAACTAAATTTATCTATCTTTGTCAACAGATAAAAGCCTTATATTTAATATAAATCACCTATCTCTGCAAATATATGTACGAATCAATGCCTGTATGTATGTATGTATGTATGTATGTATGTATGTATGTATGTATATCTCACAAACACTTTGGCAGAGCCGAGGGATCTCCACGGTTTCGGGCCCATTTTTATTTCGACCCCTTGGACGATAAATATCGAAAAAATTACTCAAAACAATTATTTCTTTACCCTCCAAGGGCCACTTTTTCACAGGGAGGAGACGCATTTTGCGCAGATATTTTCGAAAGTCATCAATGTTTTTCGGTTTCCTAGCCTTAATTTTAACTTCCGTCTAGATGATGGACGCAACAGCCAAGGCGCCACATTGTTTTTGACTTTTGTTTCCTTATTTGCAGTACGGGTTCAGGCCTTCAAACATTTACACTTGCGGTGAATCCATGTCCATAATGTGGAATGGCTGACCTACTCAAATAAAACCGATGACGAGGGGAGGTTTTGTCATGATTTTGCCATTAAATATGACCTCACTCAGATTGTTCACGAACTCACCTGTGTGCCCGATACACCCGGTCAATATGCAAGCCTTTTAGACCTTTTCCTCACGGTTTCCTCTGAACTGTGTTCATGTTCCGTTCTCCTCTGGGATCCTCTAACAACTCCGTTGTACCAATTAAGATAAAAATGAAATGTAATAAGTCTTCAGACGTACTTCTCCACCGTACTATATATCGATACTCTATGGCTGACTGTGATAGCTTCTGTACATTCATATCTGACCTACCTCTGGATTCCATGATTAAAAAGGATGTGGCCTCAATTATATTAGACATGACCGAATGGCTAATTGTAGGCATAGACAAATTCATACCATCTAAAAAATTCCAACAAAAAGCTAACAGCAAGCCATGGTTCTTTCTCCTCTGAATGTGCTGCTGCCATCGCGCACAGAAATAACTTTTTCATGGCTACAAACGTAATAGATGTACTGAGACTAAACTGCTTTCAGGACTGCCAGCAACACTGTAAAAGAGTAATAAAACATACAAGAGAGCTATATGCTCAGTCTTTTAAATCCAAAGTAGCTGAGCAGCGGCTTGGTTCCCACCCGTTCTGGCAAATAGCAAACAGGATCTTGAACAGAAGCGTGCGTTCTATCCCAACTATCATCAATGGACCTGAGGTCATCTCGTCAGCATCAGACAAGGCTAGACTATTTGCCAAGAACGTTGCAGTTAATTCTACCCTATGTGACAATGACCATCAACTCCCTGTATTTCCTCCTATAACAGACAACACGCTATACAACATACAAATATCTATGCGTGAGGTCGCAAAGCTAATAAAAACCTTGATTCCAGTAAAGCAACTGGTCCTGACGGCATTCCAGTTATAGTGCTGAAAAAGCTCCCACCCAGAACTTGCGCCTATACTTACACAACTGTTTAAGCACTGCCTTAAGGAGACGTGCTTTCCAACACCCTGAAAAACCTCATCAGTATGACATGTATTTAAAGATTCAGATGAAAAGTCATCTCCCTCTCAGTACAGACTAATAAGTATCCTCTGTGTCATGATTAAGTTGTTGGAATCCATATTAAATAAAGAAGTAGTAAACCACCTCCACAGAAACAACCTTTTTTAGTGAAATGCAATATGGTTTCCGCTCTGCAAGATCTACAGCAGATGGACAAACGGTTATATCACATAGGATGAGTGAATCTCTTGACAAAGGGTTTCTTTCCAGGGCAATGTCTCTTGAGATATCAAAGGCCTTCAATAAGGTATGGCATGAGGGCCTACTTCACAAGATTTCAAGCTACGGTATTACTGGAAATGTTTTCTCAATCATTAAATCATTTCTCTCTGATAGGTTCATTAGATTAGTAG
The DNA here is from genome assembly GCF_053919585.1 of Euprymna scolopes. Lineage (NCBI taxonomy): Eukaryota > Metazoa > Mollusca > Cephalopoda > Sepiida > Sepiolidae > Euprymna > Euprymna scolopes. The sequence continues at coordinate 4,012,991 of NC_136516.1, forward strand.
TTGATGGGCAGAAAGCAGAGGCCCACAGTATTAATGCTGGAGTCCCCCGGGGATCCATCCTGGTCCCGACTCTCTTCCTGATCTACATCAATGATCTCCCAAAACACATACTTAAATCATTCTTTGACATCTATGCTGATGACACGACCATCAAAGGCCGTATAGGACAAAGTTGTCTCTGATTCTCTCTCCCCTGATCTTGAGCACGTGGTACAATTGGTGAAGAGATGGCTGGCCACTTTTAATCCATCCATAACCAAGCTTCTATCTTTACATCATCAACGCTCTGATCCCCATCTGGCATCAAATGAAATGGATGGCTCTCGTCTTCGGAAGCCTCCATGTTTTTATACAAGCTTCTGCGTTTTACCTTTACTCCTGATCTGAAATGGAACACGTACATCAAACCTGTTGCCAGGGACGCTGGGAAAATGGTGACAGCCTTCTACTGCTCCGGAAGATATCTCACTACCGATGCCATTCTCTATCTATATAAAAGCTAAGTACGTCCAAGGATGGAGTACTGCTGCCACATCTTTGCAGGAGCTGCTAAAAACAGCGTATCCTGCCTTGACAGAGTACAAAATAGACTTCGTTGTTTAGTGGAGGATGCCATTTTGTCTTCCCGGCAACCTTTCTCCCATAGAAGAGACGTTGCGAGCCTCTCTTTGTTTTATCGTTATTTCCATGGCAGGTGCTCGTCTTAGCTCCAACCCCTCGCCCCCCCCCCTTCGCCAATCTTTCACGAGAAACATCCGTCTGGTTTAAACTACTGTCAATAATTTTCCCCACTCTTTATCTGTGGGTAAATCTAAACGTAGATTCCATGAGCAAAGCTTCTTTCTTAGAACTGCACGCACATGAAACTCTCTGCCGATTTCCTGTTTCCCACCTGACTACAACTTGGACGTATTCAAGTCCAACAAAAACAAACTCCTGACAAACCGCCGCATTAAGTAAGACACTCTATCAAAACCCCCAGTACTAATGATTACTACAACAATATCTTATTGATTACTGCACAAGCAATAACCCTTATTCCTTAGTGGCCTTCGGGCCTTGAAAATTGGTGACTCCCCTTGTAAATATATATATATATATATATATATATATATATATATATATATATATATATTAAGTAATGTGATTTACAATTTAAAAATTAAAAAAAAAAATTTTTAATTTAAAAATCAAATTTTAATTAAATTAAATATCAGTTTCATAAGAAGGAACAACAACAAAGTCAATTATCTGTACGATCGTTTCGGAAATCCGTGCTTTTTATTTGTGGTATACATGAAGTTATGTAGAACAATTATATATAGTTTACAAAAGACGGCGGCTGCCATCTTGATCTTTCTGTATCTATTTTCAGTCGGCGACGCCGAGCCGGTCCCGAGGTAAGTCTTTCCTTTTCGTCCGTCTCTCTTACGCACCCACACAACACACAAACACGCGGGCGCTTGTCTCCTGGACGCACATTACACTCTCCCCTGATCTGGTGATCACATAGAAAGCATTGTCGGGGTGGCCTTTTAGTTCGTGTGCTTCTGCGAAGAGGTACATTCACTGTTTCAGATTCAGGCTCTGGATCTGATTCCGCCTCATCAGATGAAGTATCGCTATCAGTCTCTGGAGGGGGCTCACTGAATCCGTGCATCAGCAGCTCATCACTAGACGCTTCACTGCTTTCTTCTGTAGTTGTGTGACGCACCTCGGTTGCTGGGCGAAGATCTCGCACATGTCGTGAGGTTCCATTGACTAAAACAGAGTAATCACTCCAGATATTTGTCCTCGCTTAAACTTGTCGGTGCACCGATTTCCTGGAGGCCGCACCCACATTGGTTCTCCCACTTCATTTCTGTTACATGTTCCCTTGCCGGCTGGCTGCGTAGTGTTGATTCCCTTCACTCCGACTCGGTACGTGTAAATAGCATTCGCAGGTGGCTGTTGAAGGAGGCGTCCCGTCCTTTGGCGTAATGTTGTACCAATATGTGGTTTGCGTAATAGTACATCGCTTCCTGGCAGCAATTCTCTTGATGCTGCGATGGCTTCTTTCAGCAATGCCATTTCCTGACTGCACATGCGCACATCGCAACCGTAGTTGGACGCCCCACTCATCTAACAGCTACCGGACTTGCTGGCTACCAAACCGCTGCATCATTGTCAGTCAGGAGCACCTCGCTCAGAAGAAATGGATGATAGGTAGCGAACAACATTTGTTGAATCCTGTCTGGTCATCTGCCGCCACACCGCAAATTTCGTAGGCCCGCAATCAATGAGAGTTAGAAAGGGCTTGCCACTGTAATGGGTAATATCCATGGCCAGCCGCTGCCACACACTCTCAACTTCCAATCCTCCCTTCTGCCATCGCTCTGGTGTAGGATCAATAGACTGGCAAGCCTCACAATTTCCGATGATCTGTCTGACATCCATCTTGGTCACTGCTGGATATACACGCCTCAGAAAATAAAGGGTCCTCTTGATACCCGGATGTCCGCTCTGTGCATGATTTTTTGTATTTGACATGGGTCGATTGCAACTGCACAAGGTCGAGCAGTAATTTCCATTCCCATCTTCGCGGCTTCATACCATTTGTGAGGTACTCGGGTCAGTTGGTCAGCACGATTACAATGTGATGGCACCAGAGTGACGCTCAGTGATAGCCCATACTCAGATACCAGGTTTTTTAGCGTGTCTAGCCTTCTCCGTATTAACATTTCGCTTGCTGCCTAGGTACGGATTCGTGTCCGTCCTGAAAGTGTGTCAGACACCCAGTGGTAGACACAGATGGAATCTGTGTATAAGGTCAACTTCTTAGACTGCCACTGCAGGGCCAGATTTATCCCCTTTAAAACAGCGTCCAGCTCTGCCAGGTTGATATGCTGAGAATCTGTTATGGGCCGCAGCCAACTTGCATCCTCGAACACGTTTCCGCCTTGCTCCAACGATACTCCAAACGCCAAAGAACTGGCATCAACCCACACACCTACGTTGTCTCCGTTAACACACCACCGCATTCTTGTTCACTCGCTCCAGTGTCTCTTTAATCATCAGAGTTAGTAGGACATAATCGGATATGTCATCCCAACCCGTGGTTGTTAAATTTGCTCTGCGTTTAATTACACCAACAGCTGCGCGGAGCCAGCCACAGACCGGTAAGTGACCAACAAGTTTTCCATACCAAGAAAAAACGGTCCGCCTTGTAACGATGTTGGGGATGCTTGGAATTTCACTGCCACGCCTCCATTTTAGGGTGCCATCTTCTTCATAAACATCCAATCCCAATACACGTGCCCCTTCCCTCAAACGTTCTGGATTGTTGCATTTCAGACCAAACTGAGCCAACTTTTCTTTTACACACGACGCAAACTGTACATCTTCATTGATGTATACGTCATCAATGAAAGCTGACGTTGAGTCTCTCATGGGCTTTTCTTGGGACAATACTGTGTTGACAATAGTCTTCATGATATGTGGTGCCACATTAAGGCCAAAGCCGAGGCGTGTAAGGCAGTACCTCTGCCCCCGGAACCAACTATCTGGAACGGCCACAACGTCTCATCAACTCGCACCTGTAAATAGGCTTTTCGCAAATCCAATATCGAGACATTAGTGCCTTTCTGACGCCATTCCCTCAACTTGCCGGCGCATACGTCAGCATCGGCAGTGTGGACTTCAATATGCTTGTTAAGCTCCCTATAGTCCAGCACAGGCTACTTTCGACTTGTTATACAGTAGCCACCAAGAGTATTAGCCCACGCCTGTCCTCAGGGTAGGGGATTAACCCGCCATCTTGGATCCACGCCTTTAGTTACCTTTCGTATTCTGCTCGGGCCTCACTTGGTATAGGGTACTCTGCAACCCCATTCTTGAGTTTAGTCGGTGCCATTCCCTCGGTTCACTTCCAAGATGCAATCCAGGCCCTCTTGCGAGAGTCGTAGTCCACTGTAAAATCCGGCCGATCGATGTGGAGCGCTACACACACTGGGGCCTCCAAGAATCGCACTTTTCCATCCCGATGAATTGCGACTCCCCCCAGCACTTTGATGGCATCGTATCCGAGCAACAGGTCAAACTCCAGGAGATTTCCTTGGGGCACAAGCACATTGATCTTAGTGGCTGCACCGGTGTCCGAGTAGATCTCGACAGTTCCAGCTCCACAGCATATCTGGGTCTCGCCTCCTATCCTGGTGACTTTGATCTTTCTCTTAGTCCAACTTGGACACAGCCTGGCGCTCACTATAGAATGCGAACAACCTGAGTCGAGAAGTGCTGAGCAGGGTATCTTGTTTACGTAGACGGTCATCACTGGTTGCGCCTTGTTCAAATTTTGCTCGGGGAGCAGGGCGGCGCTGACGTCCTCTCCCCTGATACGTTTCCCGCACAGTTTTAGGCTAGATGCCCCAAACCGCCACAATTAAAACAGCGCACAATTCCTTGCAAAATGTCCGCCTCGGCCGCAGCGAAAATATTTCCAATTAGTTGCAGGGTTCTGATTCGGAATCTCCCGAGCGCCAATCTGGCCTGTCTGTGTCGCCATTACAACTGGTTCCCCCAGGTCCTCCTCATATTTGATGATGGCTCGAGCACGTTTCATCAAGTGTTCCATGGTCGTTGTTTAAACGATGGTTGAGGCTCTCCCGTGTGGGAAGGCCCGCCACAAACGCGTACGCGAGCGTCCGCTCCGACGCCCCTCCACCGAATAGGACTGCGAGTTTCTTTAACTCCGCGGAGAAAACGTCCACGCTTTCCTCCGGTAGAAGTTTTCTGGAAGCAAATTTTTCATAAGCCGTACAAGGATCCATGGCGAATGCCTTGTACAGCGCAGCTTTAATTGCGGTGACATCTCCCTTTTCGGCAGCACTGAGTTGCTGATATACACTCAAGGCACCCCCAGCCAATCTCAGGGGAATCACAGTGTGTACCCTTTTTACCTCACAAAGGTCGGACGTCAGCTCGACCCTTTCAACCCAGTCGACAATGGACGTGGACCCGTCAAACTCGGGTATGAGCTTGAATATATATATATATATATATATATATATATATATATATATATATATATATATATATATATATATATATTGAAAATAATGAGCGGAAGGTTCTCAAGACCTCTTTCGGCTATCATCTCATAAGGAGAAAATCGATAGCATACAAAATAATATTATGTCGACAATAAAGAGTTCTTATGGGGAATTTATTAAATTTGCCAATAAACCTTTAAAAACGATTAAAAATTCGCAGAACGAGGGAGAAAAGAACAAAACAAAAAAAAACGGGAGAAAAAGATTCAAAGTTCCTCAAAGAGAAACAATGCGTTGGATGCTTCCTTTTGCCGGCACAAAGAAGGTTGACGCACCGCAATGTTAATAAATTTATTTTAGTGTCCCCGTGCTTTTGGCAAAACTATCAGTCAAATTTACAAAAAATAATCCTAGAGAATTTTATATGGCTTTTGATTTGAATGGTGCAAGTGAGTTATCACTGATCAATCAGAGCGCTTAAAATAAAATAAAAAATATAAAAATCATTCCGGTTTGTATTTACCTGCTTCTTAGTGAACCATTTTTTTTTTAATTTGACTCCGATTTATAATCACTTAACGTTTATTGTTTTGACCCAAATCTAATTAAAGTGTTTGATCCATATATAATCTAAAATTTCAAGTGTTTTCACCCCAGAATGGCGGAGGCATTTTGTATTGTTTTCAAATGTCAAATCGTTTAACTTTGACTCCGTCGCAGCTAAATGTCTGTCCGTAAAATCGATTGCAAGGATTTTCTCAAATCTAAATAAGCCTTATGTCCAAGCTCGAGTCTGTAGACTGAAAAGTAAGCAATGTAGTGGGAAATGTACACACACAGAAACACCGACAGACAGACAATTTAACTTTTATATATAAACATCACCTGCATTAATGTTCCGTTATATAACAGCTCAGCAGTGTCGCTAAACTGGAACCAAAAGCGGAAACCGTACAAGAGGTTTAAACTTAGAAACATCTACATTTCTCTATTTCGGCTCATGAGATCGGTTTCTGTAAATTATCTCATCAAATTCCACCGTGTTAAAAGTGCTCCATTTGTTTGTTTATAAACAAAAAAAAAACCCAAGATGCTAACACTAATGCTAATTACAAAGCTGGAGAAATAACTTTACGACACCGCTTTACTAAAGGTTGTGGGTATAAAAGTAAGTCACCGACATACTGTAATATCACCGCTCATATGTAGGGCAAGACTAGTACCAAACCCAAGCCAGGGATTTAACGATCAAACATTTAGCTTATAATCTGCAGTTTTATACACACACACATACACCCCACACACACACACATATATATATATATGTATATATATATATACATATATATATATAAGTTGTACCCTGCCACACGTTGCTGTGGCTCAATTTTGTGTAATGGAAAATTCTTATAAAAAGAGAAAATGCATGTTTATTATAGTCTTAGTACAGCAATCAACTTCTAAAAGTTAAAAAAGGCGAAAATGAAAAAAAATGGTACTCTTGCAGATTTGGATCCTGATCCTCGGGATTACCGTCAATCATGGCTTGGGCTCGACCAACAATCAGTGGATAAAGGTGAACGTAGCAAAAATGTTGAAACGCTAAGTGTTTTTTTTTGTTTGTTTGTTTTCTGTATACAAAAATGTGAGTTAGTAATTAATATTTGAGTGATGAAGAGGGGTGGGGGTTACTATACAGAGATTCGAAAAAGTTGTCCAAAAACAAATAAATGAAAGCAAACGTAAGGTAAGTTACGTTTCTACCTAACTGGATAATTGTTTAGTGTTTTTATGTAATGTAAAATGTTTAATCGGCTCGAAAAACAGAAATGGTTGCAGACTCTGTTGAATACGTTAAGTTTGGGAAAGTAAGTTGAAAATTAAAAAAAAACTATACAATACAGTGTTAAAAACCCACCGAATATGTTATCATGACATAGGCTGACATAATCGGTGGGTTTGTGACAGTATTTTGAATAGTTTTTTTTTTTTAGTTTTGACTCACTTTCTACAAAATTAACGTAATCAACAGTGTCCGCCACCATTTGTATCTTTCAAATACACCGATAAACACTGTTTTTCGAGCCGACTAAACGTTAGATTAAATGAAAAGGGTGTGTATATATAACAAATAAATATTATCAAAGGCAGTGAGTGGCTGGTTACTTTTTATGCATCTAAAACCAAGCTTCTCTCTTTACATCATCAACATTCTGATCCACATCTGGCATCAATTGAAATGAATGGCTCTCGTCTTCAGGAGGCCTCAAGTTTTGACAAGCTTCTGGGCTTGACCATTACTCCTGATCTTAAATGGAACACGTACATAAAATCTGTTGCCAAGGTCGCTGGAAAAATGGTGGGATCTTTCTATCGATCCAGTAGATATCTCACTGCTGATGCAATTCTCTATCTATATAAGAGCCAGGTACGTCCAAGCATGGAATACTGTTGCCACATCTGGGCAGGAGCTGCTAGAAAGGACTTGGCCTGCCTTGATAGAGTTCAAAATAGACTTCGTAGCCTCGTAGAAGATGTCCTTTTCTCTTCCTTGCAACCTCTATCTCACAGAAGAGATGTTGCGAGTTTGTCTCTGATGTATCGTTATTTTCATGGAAAGTGTTCGACTGAGCTTCAATATGGTCCCCCCTCGCCAAACTTTCAAAAGAAACACGCGTCTAGCTGTACTCACTATAAATAATTCCCCCCACTCTTTATCTGTGCCTAAACCTAAACGTAGATTCCATGAACAAAGCTTTTTTATTAGAACTGCACGCCTGTGGAATTGTTTTCCGTTTTCCTGCTTTCCGGCTGACTACAATATGGTTGTCTTCAAGTCTAACGTAAATAAGTTCTTGATGAGCCGTTCCATATAAGTTATCAAATTTAACAAATTTTCATTACTAATGATTATTATATTGTCCAATTTCTACTGTACACTCTTTAACCCTTATCCTTGAGTGGCCTCTAGGTCTTGATAATGAGTTAATACCTATGAAAAAAAAGAAAAAGTCCAATGTGAACAAGTTCTAATTGAATCGTCCCCCTAAGTAATCCAAGTTTCAAAATTCCCACTGTTTACTATGCTCAAATCACAATGACTAATGTATACCTATTAACCCTTATCCTCGAGTGGCCTCTGGGCCTTGATAAGTGGTGACACCCTTGTAAAAAAAAGGCAAGAAAACTAAACGTTCTACCTAACTGGATAAGAGTGTAGTGTTTTTCTGTAATGCATAATGCTTAATCGGTTCAAAACATGCAACTTGCGGCAGACTGTATCGAACACGTTTCGTTTGGGGAAATTTTGGGAAAATGAGTTTAAACTAAAAACACTATTCAAAATACTGTTAGGAACTCATTGAATATATGTTACTGTGACGTAGGCTGACATATAAGCAGTGGTTTTAAAATTTTCCTCGATACAGGTGACGACTTTTAAGAGTCCCTTTTAGTGATTACCTAGTTTGAGGATATTTGTACAACTAAACGCCTTATCTGCCCCAAAAATCAAGTATTATTTTACTTTAAGGCCCGTCTCATGTTCGTATATAACGAAATATTTTATTTTACATTTCAGTGTACTAAAAACGAATCTGCAAACCGTTTCCGTCGTAAATAGAAAGTTTTCATGATATGAAGAAATTACTTTTGCCGAAAAGTGGTTGATCACTTTTCAATGTAAATTTAACTTAGAATGAGCATCCACTTTCTGGCCACCTGAGAGAGGGGCCTTTTTCTGTGTGTTTCTTGGCTAAAAAGTATTTCTTTTGCATGGTAGTAAACCCTGATCTCTGGGACTATTTTCCATTTCACAGCTGTAGCCTTCGTTTATGCTACGCGCGAGCATAAACGAAAGCTGTTTAGCCAATAAACATGGGGACCCTCCCCCCGTCTACAGTGGCTAGAAAGTGGGTGTTTATTTTAAGTGAAATTTGCATGGAAAACTGATCTACTACTTTTCGAAAAAGTAATTTCTTCGTATCATAAAAACTATTTTTTTGCGACGGAAACGGTTTGCAGATTCGTTTTTAGCACACCGAAATCTACAAAACAATGTTTTGTTATATACGAACGTGAGACGCACAACCCTTCATGGAAAATGTTATCAAAAATCCGGGAGAACATAGTTTTCAATAAAAACAACAAATGAATTCGATAGAAAAAAAATGGATGCTATTTTTTAAAAATTTTCTGTGTGTTTCTTGGCTAAAAAGTGTTTGTTTGATTTCTTTTGCATGATAATAACCCCTGAACTCTGGGACTGTTTTAGATTTCACAGACCTAGCCTTTGTTTACGCTACACGCGAGCATAAACGAAGGCTGTTGAATATGCATTCGCGTACCAAACTGCCTTGTCAAAAAACCTTTAAATGTTTAGTAACTTTTTCATTTTATTATTCTTAAGAAAAACGTGCATCACACGTTGACGACGGGCCTTAATGGAAAAGTTTATCAAAATTCCGAGATGCTATTTTTCTTTTTCAATAACATAAGAAATTAAGAATTAGACAAATTTATTTCGCCAGAAATGCTTTAAAAAAATAAAAGATAAGCAAAATCTGCTGGTACACTTACCGATTTTTAAATTGTATTTCCAAATTTAATTAAAGTTTTATGACCTGTTGTTTTATTCAATTTCAAGGTTAAACTACAAATATATATATATATATATATATATATATATATATATATATACATATAATTTAAAATATAGGGATTTTTTTACTCATCTATTAATTATATAGTTAAATGTTGTAATTCGAAACTCGTCAACGTGTGGTGCACAAGAAAGGCTCATTTCTAGCGGAAATGAAATGGCGGACAGTCTCGCAGTTACGAAAATATTTTTTTATTTTATTTAATATATTTTTTATAATTTGCGATCTTAACGATATTAATTTATTTTTATAACATGCGAACATTCCTTGACTTTACAGATACATTTTCCGAAAATTTCAATTAAATTGGTAATGTAGAAAAATGGTTTTATCGACTTTGAACGAACCAAGAATTACACTTATATATATATATATATATATATATATATATACAAGGTGAGCCAAAAAACAGGCCTCAAATCTTATTAAGCCCTGTTTCTTAGTGTTTTGCCCGAATGAAATGAACCTTTGGCCATAACTAGTTTATTATATTCAAAACTTCACATCAAAACACTAGGGTTTTTGGCCTTTTTTTCTCAGTTCTACAGCATATGTTCTAGATGGCCTCCATGAAGCTTCTTTTTTTTGGTCACGCTGTATATATATATATATATATATATATATATATATATATATGCGTGTGTCTGTGTGTGTTAAAATGTCTCCGTGTGTGTGTCTCTGTATATTTCCCTTCCAAATTACTCAATTTTCAGTCTAGAGACTCGAGATTTGACATAAGTAATATTGTAATATTGAGATATTTTTCATTCGATTGGAGCCCTCCAAAATAAACGTTAATGAGTCAGAATTGGGATCAAATATAAAAATGACCTCTGCTGTTTCTGCTAAATTATTCAGGCAATTATTTGTCTAAACATTTGAAATTTTATATAAAGGGGAGTCAGAGATATGGCAACCTTTTTAATAGGTTTGGGTTGAAAATGGTCAAAGTTCATAAGATTTTACCTTTGGGTAGTATAGCAAACTACTCAGGCACTGTTGGATTTAAACAGTTAAAATTAAAAGATAATGGGTATTGAGACATGCAATAAGAAATTTAATCAGTTTTGGGGCGAAAATTCGGCTGTCAGAAGGTCAAAGTTGAAAGAGTTCACATTTGCAGATTCTACCAAATTCCTTTGCTTAATTTGTGGGCTAAATGCTTGAAATTTTTCATGTATGTTACTTGGACATAGCTAAAACATTTTCCTTGGATTTGAGACCAAATTAATAAATGTTAAGGGGCCAAAATTTGGGTCAAGCCTTAAAATATAAACTACTGCGATCTCCACGGAATTACTCAGATAATTGTTGGCCTAAATATTTTGAATCTTACATGTAGGGCAGGTTATGAACATTAAATAGCGCCTGAGCAAATCCGGGCTTAACTGCTTATGTATATATATATGCATATATGTATATATATATATATGTATATATATGCATATATGTATATATATGCATATATCTGTATATATGCATATATATGTATATATATTTATATGTATATGTATATATATAATGTATATATATAATGTATATATATGTATATATATATATATAATGTATATATATAATGTATATATATGCATATGTATATATAAAGATTGCTATATATATATAAAGATTGCTATATACACACACACACACATACACACATATATATATATATATATATATATATATATATATATATATATATATATCAATTGTTGACCGTGCTGAAACTTTACATTAAATTACCATTAATTCATTTCATTCTTGCTAAATGGGATTGTCAATTGATTTTATTATAGCCATATTTATTTCCGAAAATATCCGAGTATTCTTTACAAAATACATCTGTTTCTTGTCAAGCGGACGATTCTCAACACGATCTTTGGTCTCTCCGAGGACATATTACGTTTTTACTTACTACTTACTTAATAAATTTCTTTGTTTATTCCCTGCTTATGAGTGTTCGACTTTCGTCCAGTCAGCACTTTGGAGATTCTGCACGAACCGCGTCGCCTGAAAATGTGATAAGCCGAACGAAAACAACAACAACAACAAAAATGGCGGCACTTTTGGTTCGTCTGGGAATGATATGTAATTGGTGTTCGTCTTGAGATGCATCTCTGAATTCAACAAAGTTCACTTAATTAACACTCACGTATTGAAGATAAGTAATAGACGTTTTTTTTGTTTATATACAAATAAAAGATGATGTGTGTTTCTTTGCTAAGGACATATTTCTTGTCACGCAAATGGGATTATTGTGTCTTGTTTCCTTCGTCTTGCAGACTAGCATATTCCTTATTAACTTATTATATTCATTTAATCTACACTAATAATAACAATACTACAAACTATACAACAACAAATGCAACTACTACTTATAATAATAATAATAATAATAATAATAATAATAATAATAATAATAATAATAATAATAATAATAATAATAAAGAAAATGAGAATAATAGCAATCACTGTGGAAGTATAAGGAACAGGCCCAAAGAACACGGTGAAAACATAGGAACACTCTGAATCAAGGGAAATATGAGAATTATACAAAGGGCACTGATTCTGAAAACAGCTGAAAGCTTAATCGAAACAGTTGAATGTTGAAACTTACCTATATCACAAGAAAGGTGTAAGTATCATATTATAATGGCAACGGAAACAAAATAAATAATACCGGAATCTCAAATGGAACAAGGAAAACTGAGACCGCAACATTGTAAATTAACTACAACGCAAGAAACGATTGTATTGATGGCATAGACAGATCCCCCATTAAATAGTTGCGAACAGTCTAGGAGAATAGAAAGACTGAGAAGAGAAATACTAAACAGATCTCTAGTGGACTCGTGCGAAAAATACTAGGATTTAAGGAAAATTTATTCCTAGTTATATTGCAGTAAAGGGCAATGGCCGTTGCCAGCAAAAAAATCTATTGCAAACGACTGTTGCGATGACAGTAAATTAATTTGCAAAGTTTTTTTCGATATAGGAGGTGAGTTGTTCTTGCCAGACATTGATAATGTATTTTGAAACCTCCCAGTTTATATATAACATAAATAATCCACACCCTAACAAAAGTGAAATTAAATAGCCGAAAAGGGTCTAGGAGGATGGAAAAACCGAAGATAGATCGCTGATTCGACGTCCACTTGAAAAGTGCGAAAAAATCTGGGACCTTGGGGAGGCTTAGTGTCACTAAAATTCAAGTATAGACCAATGGCCGATGCCAGCGAGAAATGTATATGAAAAGGAGGTGGATAGTGCTGGGTGTCTGAGGAGACTTGTTGTCACTCAGCTTCAAGGGAACACCAAAGGTTTTAAATCAGATCTTTCATGACCTACGTGAAAGCACCATATGTGTCAATAAAAATAATAATAATAATAATAATAATAATAACAATAATAATAATAATAAAAATAATATCAATAATAATAACAATAATAATTATAAAATATATTAATTAATATTATTAAACATAATAACAGTATTATTAAAAATAATAGCAATGACATTAATTATAATAATTGTAATAAGAATGATCCTAATAATACTGATAATAATAAAACAGGAATAATAATAATAATAATATTAATGATAATAATAATAATATTATTGTTAATAATAATAATAATAATAATAATAATGCTTATAATAATATTAATGATAATAATGATAATCATATTACAAATAATAATAACGATAGTGAAAATAACAAAATTAATAATACTAATGATGATGATAATACTAATAACAATATTAATAATGAAAATAATGATGATGATAATAATTATAATAATAACATTGATAATAATAACAGTATCGCTGTCATATTTGGGCTGGTGCATCGGCTGATAGTCTCTCGCTCCTTGACAAGGTTAAAAAGTGAGTCGCAAATCTGATAGGCCCTAAACTGGCATCAAAGTTTCAGCCTCTGTCCCATCGACGAAACGTTGCATCACTCTGCCTTTTCTACAAGTATGTTAATGGTGAATGCGCTGATGAACTGCAAGCACTTGTGCCCCCACGACGTGAGCACCTTCGACAGACACGACAAGCTGCAAAATCCCACCCCACACTGTAGAGATCCCTAGATGTAAAATATATTTCTACTCCAGTAGTTTCTTCCCCAGAACCAGTAGATTTGGAATTCCATTCCAGGTCACTGCTTCCCGAACTGTACTGACATGCAGAAGTTCAAGTGCAACGTGAACCAACATTTTGCTGTCCAAATCCCTACATAGTACCCTGATAGTTGTTTCCCCCGACAGTAGCCCCTACACCAAAGTGGCAATGTGCCTTGTTTGGGGTGAAAATCTAATTTTAAAAAAAGAGGTGTATATTTTCCATAAGTTTTAAAAATGTAAAACATATCTTCCCCACGCCAAAGAAAAGGATGATAACAAAGTGTAGTGCGCCCATGCTAGAACTTACAGAAAGGACACTGTTTTTTTTACATCGAATAGTAAATGATGAATGACTGAGACTGCTATTTTCCAGATGTAAGGTAACCAGTGAAACATAACGAGATTAATACAAGAGTGCTCAATACATAAGTAGAGCCAGTTACACTTTCAATTTGTTTTTACATCAGCAGTAATGTATTGCTACACAGTCATGAGCATGTTTTGTCTTAGTATTTAGTAACTAAGGACCTCTTTAGGCAACTATGCTTATATTCAAAAGCGGATTTGAATATAAGCCTTGTTGTATGAAGAAGTCTCTAGTTACTGAATACGAACATGCCTGAAATATGCTCAGGACTGTATAGTAACACGTTACTGCTTATGTAAAAACAGATTGAAGTAATATATATATATATATATATATATATATATATGTATATATATACATATATATACACCTATATATATATATATGTATATATATACATATATATACACCTATATATATATATATATATTTATATATATATATATATATATATATATATTTATATATATATATTTATATATATTTGTATATATATATATACATATATATATATATATATATATATATATATATATATATATATATATATATATTAGTGGCATGGCAAGGCCACAAAGGAGATATCAGAAGCGGCAATCCTTAAGCTGATCTGCTATGTCTCTATATATACAAATATAGGCAGTATCGGACATATTTTATTGGTTTAAAAATATGAGTATCTTCCTTACATTTGTCATCAAATGTTAACAATAGAATTGTATTATAGTCTGCACTTTTTTATGTAGTTTCGTATCATAGAAGAAAATATATTGCATTTGAATAGTCGATTTGGCAACGATATGGATAACTATATATATATATATATATATATATATATATATATATATATATATATATATATATATAAGCGGGATAAGACACTGACAGAATTCAGATGAAAAACCCTGATAGATATTACTTGAAGTAATATTTTTAAGGTGATCCTAGCCAAAAACAAAAAGGAAAAGCTCAGTATTTAAGAATAGAGCAATATATAAGTTTCCTGGTTAAATTTTAAATTCTGAAAAAAAATACACACACATATAGAGAAATATATTCGATTTAAGGATTTATTGTTTGACAAAAGGAATAAATAGAAGGGATTATTTTAATTTTCTTAATCCATGGATTTTCAATAATGCCACCTATCATCAGAGGAAATACAATGCGGTTAGCAAAATGTTCAGCTGCGAATGGACGCTAATTTTGCTTTTCAGCACAAATATTGTAAAATAGTTTTTGGAGTGGTTTTAGATAACGTCATGGAAAAAATTATACGAAAAGAGAAGTTGGTACAACCTGGGTAATCCATTATCGGAAGGAGTCCAATGTCATTCGGGGTTATAAATAAAACGAATAAATGTATAGAGACGGTATATGATATTTTCATTAAGGGCGGGTGTAAAAATCAAAGGAAGAACAGGGAGAGTAAAAATGTATCCATTAGGTACACATTTTAAAGTAAGGAAGCGAAAGAATGATACATAGGGTGCAAATCAGAAGAGATATTACCAGTTATTAGTCTATCTCTCAGGTTATTAAATAACTCTTTTAATCGGCTATCTATCTAACGATCTCTCTCTCTCTATCTATCTATCTAGCTAAATAGCGAAGTAGACAAAACAAGCTGAAGCTACGTTTTCATAAGGTTATTAAAAAAAGCCCAGACTTTGTCAAACTGTGAACTGTTCAAGTTTCCACCGAAGAAAGTAATGAGACGAATTACAGACGTCAACCAGGCCGGTTGGATTATAGAGGTTTCTTACTAAGATGTAACGTTATTTAGAATAGACACTAGAGGAACCCAAAACCAGAGATACTGACTTTCCATTCTTTTGCGTAAGATACCTTAGAAGTAAAATAACATCTTTATAGAAAGCTGTCAGCGTATTTGATCGTTTAAAACGTCTTTGTCCAACAGTTTTCATCATAATTTCGGGCAAATGACATCCCAGGTAGGCCAAACGACAGAGTCCTAACGACGCAGGTCAAAAGATATGTTGTAAATTTCAACGCATCAACATATAGACCGTAAACTGGCCATAAACATTATATTTAGACATAGAACTTGTGAGACATCAGATTGAATAAAAACCAAAACGTTAAGCTTTCTAGTGTATTCGTTACCAGATGCTCTAACGAAACATGCATAGAATAACTTGATAAATTAACGTGATTAAACGTATATTTGAACGTTTGCAGAGAAGGCATATAAATATTTTTTTCCGATTCTAACAATAAGCAGCTTTGTAACTCGGCCAATACATCGCACATTGACACACAAATAAAACAGGAATAGTAATAACTAAAAATAAAGGTCGGCATTTTACTTTTTTAAACAAAAGAAATTATTACTGTTACATTCGGCCTTTCTTAATAGAAAGGCTTTCTCTGCCACATGTTCATTTAATCTGCTGTGGTTCTCCCTCCTCTCACCACAGCCAGCCATTCACCCTTTCTATTTTAAACGTCCATTCTCTTCGTCACCCACTTTGTTTCTCCCACAGGAACGTGTTGGACTTTTTCTCCTCGTTGTTTCACTCCTCTTCTTGCACACACTTCTTAATTTGCATATGCGCGTTCTTTTTTATCAACTGCTTCTTCTTGTGCATCTCCACACAAGTCATCCATCTCCCACTGCCGCCGACATTTTCTCACGTGCTCAGTGGCAATATTTCATAGCTTGTTCCGGTTAAAATCTAAAACCATTTTATTCTAAGCAGCTTAATACACGGTTTATCAAGTTCTTCGTGTGTTGTTCAAAAACGTACCGGAGGTAAATATTGTTTTAGATGATTTCATAAGATCATATATTTAAATATAATATTGCAACGCCGAAAGGGAACCACACGTTTTACAATGGCAAGTTGAAAAGGGGGCCAAGGCAAAGAATGACTTGAATTATTGCTTTCGTGAAACAAGAATATTCTTTTCTTCATTTTCATGACACGGGTGATATCTCATTACGGATGTAACGGCTATCACTCGACTACATCTGTAAGGCTCTCTCTCTCTATCTCTCTCTCTCTCTCTCTCTCTCTTATAATCTTTTAAATTTTGAAAGGGAAGCACAGGTTGTATACTGTTTAACTCGAAAAAGAGCCCAAGACAAAGCAATATTTGAACTCTCGCTTTCGTTCACCAACAACATTCTCTTTTTGATTTTCCCGACACGGGTGATATCTCATTACAGACGTGGCGTCTATCACTCGATTATCTCTGTAATGCTCTCTCTCTCTCTCTCTCTCTCTCTCTGTATATATATATATATATATATATATATATATATATATATATATATACAATCTTTTTTTTTAAATTTTAAAAGGGAAGCTTACGTTTCATACTGTTTAACTCGAAAAAGGAGACCAAGACAAAAAATAACTCGACCTCTCGTTTTCGTGAACCAACAAAATTCTTTTAGTCATTCCCTCTACACGGATTGCATCTCCTTACGGCTGTGACGTCTCTCACACTATCATGTCTCTAAATTGCCCCCTCTCTCTCTCTCTCCCTCCCTCTCTGTCTCTCTCTATTTTGTAGCTCTTTTGCTGACAGTGACGTAAGTTCGCATTCCGTATGAATTTTCATCGCGCGTGGACGCACTATTACAATTGATTATGCATTAACTTGCAATATTTACTTCAAAATTACTAATGCATATATTCATATATATGCATGAATACATATGTGAATACACACATATATATGCATATATATGCGTGTGTGTGTGTGTATAAATTCATACATACGGAGATAAATCTGCGCGTGAAAAAATTGTGAGAGTAAATGTAAATGAAGCAAATGTCGAACATCTTGTTTGCCAATTTATGACAAGATTTCATTTTCATTGTCAATTAAAATTCTGTTTACTTTTGTCGACATTTACATTTGACAACAAAGCACACGTAATTAAAGATGACATTGGAAAGGTTTTACATTCTCTGTTTGAAATATGTATATATATATATACATATACATATATATATATCTATATGTATATATATGCATATATACACATATATATATCTATATATGCATATACACATGCACATATACACACATATATACCCATATATATCTATATATGTATATATACACATACGTATCTATACATATATATACACATATTTATCTATATATGTGTATATATACATACACATATGTATATACATATACACACGCATATATATCTAAATATGCATATATACATACATATATACACATATATACACAAATATCTATATATATTTATATATACATACACATATATTTACATTTTGCCAACAAAGCACACGTAATTAAAGATAACATCGGAAAGGTTTTACATTCTCTTTTTGAAATATGTATATATAAATATAAATATATATATATATATATATATATACATATATATATATATCTATATATGTATATATACATAACCACATATATACATATATATACACATATATATCTATATATGTATATATACACACATACATACACATATATACATATATATATATATATCTATATATGTATATATACATACACATATATATACATATATATATATATATATATATATATATATATATATATATATATATATATATATAGTGTCGCAAAGTATATACAGAAATTGAATAATGACGCACTTGCTCATAATTAGCATTGACTTTATTAATATCATAAAGTAATGCAAAATGATTTCGGCACAATACTAATACTACTATATTATTATTACTTCTACTACTACAACTAACATTAATAATAATAATAATAATAATAATAATAATAATAATAATAATAATAATAATAATAATAATAATGACGGTGAAAATAGGATATAAAATGCATATAAATATTATATAAAAGATAATATAAGCGCGTACACTAACACGAGGGAGCATATATGAATCAGATTAAGAATGGATCTAGAAGCTGACAAATATCTATTTGAAACATTAAAAACAGATTAGATAGTTAAAAGACGACAATATATAGATTAAGAATACACTTAGACCGTTGGGTAATACTGATCGCAGTCAACACTACAATAAAAAAAATTATCGGGAAGACAGAGAAAATCATTAAATAATTTCAACAAAGCATCTACGATTTTCACTAATCAACATCAATTTTAGTCGATTAGCTGTAGGTTTAAAAAATATACAGTGTAAGTATACAACAGAATCGCTGTGGGAAACTATAATAGGCATTGGGCATGTTGCTGACTATGTGGAAAAAGCAATTTCTGGGTAACAAAAAGTCACTTATTTTGAAAGTAAAACTCCCGTCTTGGCAGCTTTTCGTTGTTTTTTTCATTAATAAATTGGGATTTATACGTTTATTGTATAGAGTTTTTTTTTAAATACAACGATGCAGTAAAACGCATAATGCAAATAGAGCAACTAAGAGAAGAAAGAATTTTTAAAAAAATACGTACACTAAAATTTTAAAAAAGTGTGCTTTTTGAACCGTGAAAATGATTGCATTTTGCACAAATTGACTTATATTACAAACACATTCTTTAAGTAAATATTTGAAATCAAAAACACAATCTTATTGGATACGTGGATAGAAACGGACAGTGTCCGAATCAGATTGCTGTTAACAAGAATTAAAAAGGAAATGTGAAACAAAGAAACGCAATGTAAAGACATCTATTAATACGATGTGCATTCAATAAGTTTAAAGGTATTTTTTTTTATTGAAAGTACACACATTAACATCTATTCCCCCTTGAAGCAATCTCCTCATGCATTGCTGCACCGTTCTGAGAATTTCTGAAAAACATCATAAAAACACTTTTGGGTAAGCATGTCGATAACCCCCACCACAGCCTCTTTCGTCCTCTCAAGCTTTTCATAATGGTAGCCTTTCAGGATTTCCATTGAGTTTGAGGAATACTCACAAGTAATAGGAAGCAATGGCTGGACTATAAGGAAGCTCCAAGAAAACCGTAGATGCTGCCGATATGGGACAATTGAAGGGATGACTGAGGCTTTGACAAGATAATTGACACGCTCGCACAAGAGGAATTTCATGTAGCCTTCCAGAATTTCTTGGAATGGTAAAATAAGTGCATTGCTGCCGGGGCAGGTTACTTTAGAGGAAACCAGAGTTTAATGTGTCTATTATCAATGAAAGTTCCTATAACAAAAAGTCTGGAAATATATTCAAGGAACCAAATAAATATATATTCAAGGTAAAAAGTCTGGGAATATATTCAAGGAACCAAATATATATATTATATATCCAAGGTAAAAAGTCTGCAAATATATTCAAGGAAGCAAATATATATATTCAAGGTAAAAAGTCTGGAACTATATTAAAGGAACCAAATATATATATTCCAGGTAAAAATTCTGGAACTATATTAAAGGAACCAAATATATATATTCCAGGTAAAAATTCTGGAAATATATTCAAAGAACGAAATATATGTATTCAAGGTAAAAAGTCTGGAAATATATTCAAGGAACGAAATATATATATATATATATATATATACACATATATATATATATATATATATATATATATATATATATATATATATATTTCAGGTAAAAAGTCTGGAAATATATTCAAAGAACGAAATATATGTATTCAAGGTAAAAAGACTGGAACTATATTCAAGGAACGAAATATACGTATTCAAGGTAAAAAGTCTGGAAATATATTAAAGGAACCAAATATATATATTCAAGGTAAAAAGTCTGGAAATATATTCAAGGAACCAAATATATATATATATCCAAGGTTAAAAGTCTGCAAATATATTCAAGGAAGCAAATATATATATTCAAGGTAAAAAGTCTGGAACTATATTAAAGGAACCAAATATATATATATTCCAGGTAAAAATTCTGGAACTATATTAAAGGAACCAAATATATATATTTCAGGTAAAAATTCTGGAAATATATTCAAAGAACGAAATATATGTATTCAAGGTAAAAAGTCTGGAAATATATTCAAGGAACGAAATATATATATATATATATATATATATATATATATATATATATATATATATATATATATTCCAGGTAAAAAGTCTGGAAATATATTCAAAGAACGAAATATATGTATTCAAGGTAAAAAGACTGGAAATATATTCAAGGAACCAAATATATATATTCAAGGTAAAAAGTCTGGATAAATATTCAAGGCATATAAGGTTTTACAAATATTATTTTCTCCTTCTGTACATTGCCCCTGAAACACATATATTATCCTGTATGTGAGGATGTATTATCGTACTTAAACTGAGAAGGTCAACTGTGTTTAACTTACAACTTACACATTTTCTATATATTAAAAAAAAAAGTTACAAAAATATGATTCGTTTTAGACGATCTGATAATTTTGGAACGAAAATTGCCAGACGTAGCTATAAATGGATTAAATAACTCGTCTCTACAAGATCAATGCTGTCAAATTCACTGTGAGTTTTTGTCACACAACTAAAAGATCTCTATCATTCTTGCTTCGTTGACATTCTCTTGTTTTCCCGCTATTTATTTTTGGCCGTAAATAAGATTAGTTGAATGAATACACATGTTAGTACAACTCATCAAATACTAACTAATATAGGGTTATAATATTTGACTTACATCTAAATAGAGAAGGAGATGGTCAGAGAAAAAGACAGAAAAATTAGCATGCGGTTTGCCTCTATATACCTACACCTTTGCAACTTTGCTCTTCTCCATAATCAAGTTACACACCGCTTCTCGTTAGATCACCGAAGTTAAACAATGTTGACGTTGATCAGTACAAGATAGGTAACCAATTTGTGAATTCCAGGCGCTGTATGTAGGAGACCGTTGACATCTCCCTGTCAGAGTTGAAAAAAAAAACTTACCATAGTCATTTCTCCTAACGGGATATACATGCAACTGAGGACCGCTTGTGAATTTTATACTACAATAGAAATTTTCTCATTTTGAGGGAAGCAGGTTAATTCCATTAATTGTCCGTGTCGTCGCTCCCTTTCAAACCTAAAACGCTTTGACAATTCTGTCGTTTTTCTATTGCTACTCTCGTTAGGAACTCAATGGAGTACACCTCGAGATAGATGGCAATGCCTAGAGTTTATAATTTCTTGTTGTATACTTTGCACTGTAGAAAACCTCCAATTGATTTTGTTGGTTGTTTGGTTGTTTTGTGTTACAGCATATCAACCCTTTTCAGGTTATTTAATGCCGAATTTGGTGATTTGAAGAACGATATTTTAATATACTATATTAGTTTTTTTTTTTTTAGTCGTATTCTATTTAACCCATAGTTGGAACCCTAACAGGTACTACCACTCCGGGTCAGAGTGGACCTGGGAGCAATGGTAATTAAAGGGTGGTTCCACACTCCATAAGGCCTGCAAGCTGAGGCCTCACCATCGGATATAGTTTTAGGTCATATCCAGGGCCTATATTGATTTTGTGAAATTATATTTATGTCATGGTTTACATTTAAGTTTGAATTGTCCGGTCGTAAACTACGCTTAAATATGATATTTTAATTAATGCATGTTTCATTACTTTTTATTTTATAATCAACTCATTCTCGATGTTTATGTATTATATTATAGGAAATGGAAAGTGTTCTTTTTAAAAGATGCAAAGAATTAACATGAATTAGGCGCCATCAGCCGAAATATAACGCAAAACGTATAGCGTTGCAGCTTAAGTCTTTATCACCGGATAGATATGACATAGTTGAAAATGAACGGACCTTAATATATATATATATATATATATATATATTTATATATATATATATATATATATATATATATATATATATATATATATATATATATATATATATTACCAGGCTGTAAAATACGCTTAAATATTTTATTTTGATTAATGCATATTTCGTATTAACTCGTATATTATATGCAACTCAAGATATAGAAACGGATGATAAAGATTAAAAAATAAAGAGAAGTGCGTCACTACCGAGCAGCGAACCTAAAACGTTTAACTCACGATTTACTTTTTCCTTTGATGTTTGCTTTAAGGTTTAAAATAAAAGCATGAACACATGGCTATTACTTTACCATTCGTAATGCCGTCTCTAGAAGTAAGCCATTTTGAATTTCAGAACAGTTTGAGATGGTTCACTGTTACACACAAGTCCTGGGAGGTGACTTGTTTGTAGTAGACAATTCCACAGAACAAGATATTCTTACCGTGTCGAAACCCGGGAAAAGAACATGTGAAATTGCTCCAGAAAAGGTTTAATATTTATGAAGCAATTCTGGTTTCTGATTGGTTGGTAGCAGAACGTGAATGAATTTGATTCGTCAGTTCTTAGCAGCATCGTTTATAAATAGAATCGTCCGTCTGTGTGGGATAATACCCCATACCTTCTGATGGGGATGGTCTCCTAGCGGCTTCGGCTGCAGGGAGACAGGGTAGTACAAGTCAAGGATTCGTCACTTGACACTCAGCCCAACAGGTGAGGGGCCGGGAACCGTCCAGCACCTGTTGGACTGAGGTACACCGCCTGGGCAATACCTAGGAGGTCAACCCTCCCAGGCCTTGCCACCGGGCTTTCCGGTGGGGCAAGTTTATTGCTTGCTGCCTGAGGCGCCCCGACCGGGGAATGCCGACGAGGTTACTCAGACAATTTTTAAAATTGCAGGAGTACCCCTCCTTTAGGGGAGCCTGCGGGGTTCCCACTTTCCGGCCTTGTGCCACATTTTGCTGAGGTGGGCAGCAAATAAATATCTACCTTCTGATGGGGATGGTCTCCTAGCGGCTTCGGCTGCATGGAGACAGGGTAGTACAAGTCAAGGATTCGTCACTTGACACTCAGCCACACAGGTGAGGGGCCGGGAACCGGCCCAGCACCTGTTGGACTGAGGTACACCGCCTGGGTAATACCTAGGAGGTCCACCCTCCCAGGCCTTGCCACCGGGCTTTCCGGTGGGGCAAGTTTATTGCTTGCTGCCTGAGGCGCCCCGACCGGGGAATGACGACGGTGTTACTCAGGCAATTTTTAAAATAGCAGGAGTGCCCCTCCTTTAGGGGAGCCTGCGGGTATCCCACTTCCCAGGCCTTGTGCCAAATATTGCCGATGTGGGCGGCAATTAAATATATACCCCATTCCTTCTGATGGGGATGGTCATCTAGCGGCTTCGGCTGCAGGGAGACAGGGTAGTACAAGTCAAGGATTCGTCACTTGACACTCAGCCACACAGGTGAGGGGCCGGGAACCGTCCAGCACCTGTTGGACTGAGGTACACCGCCTGGGCAATACCTAGGAGGTCCACCCTCCCAGGCCTTGCCACCGGGCTTTCCGGTGGGGCAAGTTTATTGCTTGCTGCCTGAGGCGCCCCGACCGGGGAATGACGACGGGGTTACTCAGGCAATTTTTAAAATTGCAGGAGTGCCCCTCCTTTAGGGGAGCCTGCGGGTATCCCACTTTCCAGGCCTTGTGCCAAATATTGCCGATGTGGGCGGCAATTAAATATATATACCCCATTCCTTCTGATGGGGATGGTCTCCTAGCGGCTTCGACTGCAGGGAGACCGGGTTGTACACGTCAAGGATTCGTCACTTGACACTCAGCCCAACAGGTGAGGGGCCGGGAACCGTCCAGCACCTGTTGGACTGAGGTACACCGCCTGGGCAATACCTAGGAGGTCCACTCTCCCAGGCCTTGCCACCGGGCTTTCCGGTGGGGCAAGTTTAATACTTGCTGCCTGAGGCGCCCCGACCGGGGAATGCCGACGAGGTTACTCAGACAATTTTTAAAATTGCAGGAGTGCCCCTCCTTTAGGGGAGCCTGCGGGGTTCCCACTTTCCGGCCTTGTGCCACATAATGCTGAGGTGGGCAGCATTTAAATAACTACCCCATTAAAAGGTCATTTTGATGGGATGTCTCCTAGCGGCTTCGTCTGCACAGAGACAGGGTAGTACAAGTCAAGGATTCGTCACTTGACACACAGCCACACAGGTGAGGGGCCGGGAACCGGCCCAGCACTTGTTGGACTGAGGTACACCGCCTAGGTAATACCTAGGAGGTCCACCCTCCCAGGCCTTGCCACCGGGCTTTCCGGTGGGGCAAGTTTATTGCTTGCTGCCTGAGGCGCCCCAACCGGGGAATGCCGACGGTGTTACTCGGGCAATTTTTAAAATTGCAGGAGTACCCCTCCTTTAGGGGAGCCTGCGAGGTTCCCACTTTCCAGGCCTTGTGCCACATTTTGCTGAGGTGGGCAGCAAATAAATATCTACCCCATTAAAAGGTCCAAAATATTGCAACACCGTCCTTCGACCTTCACTTGGCATATTCTAGTATTGTAAATTCTAACAAATTTCGGCTGGTATTCTCCGAATAAAAGCCAAATAAAAATTTCCGGATTGGTTCGCATGGCCTACATATTAAGTTTTATGTCTGTGGAGCAAATACTAACAATAAAGTCTGCTATGCATTTTTTTTAACAAATGTATATATACGCGTACATAAATATATATGGAAAGCGTTTTCTGTTTACTATAAACTTTTGACGAAAATATTACATAAGAAGTAGTTATGTAGAATAACTGCATGAATATAATTACACGAAATACTTAACTAAATATGATCATCTCATAAGAAAATAGAAAAAAAAAACTGACAGAGAATTAATTAAAATGAATGCAAGGTAGGGATAATATTTCCTTCCAGGATAAATTCAATTCTCTCCAAACTAAACACTTAGCAACTTTACCTGTATATATATATATATATATATATATATATATATATATATATATATATATATATATATATATATATTAAGTAATGTGATTTATAATTTAAAAGTTTTAAAATTTTTAAAATTTAAAAATCAAAATTTAATTAAATTAAAAATCAGTTTCATAAGAAGGAACAACAACAAAGTCAATTATCTGTACGATCGTTTCGGAAATCCGTGCTTTTTATTTGTGGTATACATGAAGTCACGTAGAATAATTATACATAGTTTTTTTGGTAAGCACGGTCTCCTCATCAGCAAATTTAGGAGGATTTCTATTGAATTGAAAAGACACCAAAAATAAACCTAGCATTAAAAGTAAGGCAGATGAATCTGAAAAATTGGAGTAAAAGGTTTGGATATAAAATTTATAAGAAAATTAATAAGAAAATTGGTATAGGTTAGAGATAGAAATGAGTAGAAAAAAAAATATTTTTGAATTTACATAATAAATTTGATTTAAAAATATATAGATATATAATTACCTTTTGGTTTTTCTTTTTTTGAAATCAGGAACTGTATTTAAAGTAGTCATTTAGATGTTTGCTATCGCTTTTTATTTTATTGAATGATGAATTTTAAAAGGGCGACGCTCGTGCAGTAAATTGTTTCCGTTAGCGTATTTTGATTTAGAGACGCTACAGTTAATATCTATAGAGAGAGAGTTTTTTTTTTTTTTTTTTGCAAGTTTTTAAGGGGAGATAATTGTCATGGTTTTATTTATTATTTGATTTACGAGTCTAAGGGTCATAATTGGTTAAACTTAATTTATTAAAAAAAAAATCTATTTTTACTAATGAGTAATTTTTAATGATTTAAGGTGGTTTATATTTATTAAATTTAAACCAACGTTTATGATTACACGATAGAAGCTCGTGTCTTGAATTTACTAGTTTGGTTGTGCTTTTTATATCTTCATATTTTAAAATTTTTAGGGTTTCTTTTGTACATAATATACAAAATTTATCTCCTGGTTTATATGATTTGCAAGTCTCAATTATTTGTCATTTTAAGTTGAAAGAAATATTGCTATTTTTTAATTGCCAAATATAGTTGGATAGAGCAGTTTGGTTTGATAGAGAGTTATTTTTAAAAGAATGTTTGTGCGTTGAAATTCTATGTTTTATTGGGCCAGATGTGGAACCAATATATATTACCTCTTGATTATTATGATTATTTTCCGTTAGGTCTATTGTTGGATTATAATGTGGTGGGTTGGTTAATAATTGATCTGTAGATTGATTTAAGTTGGTGTTATTATTTAATCTGGTAGTTGAGTTATGGCTGTTGATAGGTTCTTGTATATTTGGAGTTTTTGATACTGTGCAGCTATAGATAACATTTTTAATTTTACATGAGCCTTGTAGGGGGCATTTATTTTTTCTTCTACAGTTACAGTCCGATGTATTTTGTATAGTTGCATTTTGTAGTTTATTAATTTTATTATTATTAGAGCTAATTATTTTCTGATGAAGGTTAGGCATAGTAGAGTAAGAGACTTTAATTGTGTTCTTATTGAAAATCTTATTATATCTATGGGGGGCTTTAAAGTTCTTATCTAATATTTTAAAAAATTCTCTAGCTATGTTTGTTTCTAGGTTTTTGGAATACGGGGGGTTGAACCATAGGATCTCCTTGTGTCTATTCTTACGTTTGCGGGTTTTAGTTTGTTGTTTATTTATATTATTATCTAATATTTGTAGTTTGGTTTTATCTTTTTTTGTCTCCTGGTTATTTTTCTTAACTCGTATACGGGAAGACATTGCCATATTATATGTTATTACGCTCTTAATAGGTTTATTTTTAATGCAGTTTATGTTTCTATCATTTTCATTTATGAATTTAATTTGTGCATTATATCCAGAGTTTTTAAGGGCTTCATTATAGTATTTTTCATTTTTGGTAAATATTGATTTAGTAGAAGACAGTCTAGAAATTCTTAGAGCGATATTGGGAACTATTGATTTTAATATTGATTTAGGGTGGTTTGATTGATTGTGGACATATAGAAGTGATTGGTTAGGTTTATGGTATGGTTCAAAGGTAGAATTTTCAAGATTTAAGGTTATGTCTAAGAAATTAACAATTTTTTTATTAGGGTCGATTTTTATACTAAGTCCATAATTTTTAAATAATTTATGTAGAGCTTTAATTGCATTTTCATAATTTTTATTAGTAGAATTCGTTATGAAAAGTGCATCATCTCTATATAGCCCTCCTTCAAGTTTGAATTGTTTATGGAGTATACAATGTATTTCATTTAAAAGGAAAAGGCCAACTAGATCAGTGACCTGAGTCGAGTCCGTCGATCCCATTAAAATGTTGAAGTGGTTAGAGGTATTTTTCCTGGTCCAATATTTATTATCAAATGTTATTAAAGACTGTCTAGCTATAAGTATTAGTTTAGTTTCGTCTTGAGTTATATTAGTTAATTTTCGTGCCATTAATAGAGATTTATTAAGTAGGATAGGTGATATAGATTGGTAATATGATTCAATGTCAAAAGAAAGAAATTTAATATTATTTTTAGTTTGAATATTAGAAAACCAGTCGATTACTTGGTTTGAAGATTGCCATAGTGGGTATTTTATTATGGATTTAATTTTGGGGATAATTCTATCTAATATGTTTTTACTAACCAGTCCTATATCTGATTTCGAGGGGCAAATGAGTCTAATAGTAGGGTTGATATTGAAGCTGTGTTTGTGGTCTTTTAAAGTAAATCTCGGGGTACCTGGTACCGTTATTTCTGTGTATTTATCTATTTTAAGTTTTGTTAAAATGTTTTTTGCACCATTATTTATTTTATTTAGTGCTGATTTATTAGTAGTTTTATAATTTTTATTAAGTTCTTTATATATTAGATTTTTATATTGTATGTAGTCCATTGTGTAGAAATTTCCAGTTTTATCTGCCGGTACTATGAGTTTATTTTGGTGGCTTGTAGAAATAGATTTTGAAAATTTATTTATTTTTTTAAGTGTTGGAGTGATATATTTTTTATTTTTCTTAAATTTAATATTTTTAATCAGGTTGATTAAGTCATTTTCAAAATTTTCAGTGTCTATGTTTCTCTTAGGGTGTTTGTATGTTTTTAGTCTGTAGTATTTCGCTGCTTTTCTTTCTTCATTGTCTTGTCTGAGGATGGTTTCTTTTATTTCTCCAGGTTGGTGGTGTATTGGTTCTGTTTCACTTTGGTAATTATCAAGATGGTAGGCTTTCCATCTCAAGTTCCTTATAAATGTATTTATACTTGTAATTAAGCTGGTTATAAAGGTGTCTTTAGGGGGTATGGGGATGCATTTAGTTGATAATTGTATGTCCTTCTTATGAAACATATCTACAATTACGTATATAAACTCAACCTGTTATAGGGAGCTAATAATTTAAAGGAGATTAGAATAATAGTCTAAAGAGCTAAGTGTATTTTAATGTAATAGTGAAATTACTAGTTTAATTAAAATACAGGAAATGCTCGTTGTAATTTAGATATATAATAAGCTCGATAGTTAAATGTCCTAGAGCTAATTCAATATTAAGTAATGTGATTTATAATTTAAAAGTTTTAAAATTTTTTAAATTTAAAAATCAAAATTTAATTAAATTAAAAATCAGTTTCATAAGAAGGAACAACAACAAAGTCAATTATCTGTACGATCGTTTCGGAAATCCGTGCTTTTTATTTGTGGTATACATGAAGTCACGTAGAATAATTATACATAGTTTTTTTGGTAAGCACGGTCTCCTCATCAGCAAATTTAGGAGGATTTCTATTGAATTGAAAAGACACCAAAAATAAACCTAGCATTAAAAGTAAGGCAGATGAATCTGAAAAATTGGAGTAAAAGGTTTGGATATAAAATTTATAAGTAAATTAATAAGAAAATTGGTATAGGTTAGAGATAGAAATGAGTAGAAAAAAAATATATATTTTTGAATTTACAATGTATTTATATATATATATAAATACATATACATATATATGTATATATATACACACGTACACACACACATACACACACACACACACATATATATATATATATATATATAGTCATGACCACATTTATTGCAGGGGCTAATAAAAATCATATTTTGTTAATAAAATATCAGAAAAAGGATTAAAATCGAAGGTTATTATGTTGTATCATATATATTTTGAACTGCTCTTTCCGATGCAACAATTGGATTTTATAAATATTGAATACCTAAGAAGATGCAGAAGAAATTTCTAAATTACCATATTCAAAATTCTTGGCACGGCTTATTTTTTCAGCTATTACCAGTATAATTTTTTTTTTTTTTTTTTTTATTACATTTTCACCCCAAACAAGGCAAATTGCCACTTTGGTGTAGGGGGCTACTATCAGGGGCAACAACTACTGGGGTACTATGTAGGGATTTGGGCAGCAAGGTGTCGGTTCACGTTACACTTGAACTTCTGCACGTCAGTACTGTTGGGGAAGCAGGGACCTGGAATGGAATTCCAGAGTCTTGCGGTTCTGGGGAAGAAACTATTGGAGTAAAAAGATCTTTTACATCTAGGGACCTCTACAGTGTGGGGGTGGGATCTAGTAGCCTGTCGGGTTTGTCGAGGGTGCTCGCGTCGTGGGGGCACAAGTGATTGCAGTTCATCAGAGCATTCACCACTAAAATACTTGTAGAACAGGCAGAGGGATGCAACATTTCGTCGATGGGACAGAGGCTGAAGCTTAGATGCCAGTTCAGGGCCTATCAGATTTGCGACTCTCTTTTGAACCTTGTCAAGGAGAGAGAGACTAGTAGCAGATGCACCAGCCCAGATGTGGCAGCAATACTCCATACATGGGCGAATGGTGGCCTTATAGAGGTACAGGATACTTTCGGGTGTTAGTAGTTTTCTAGCACGGTAGAGAGAGCCTACCTTTCTTGCAGCGGCCCTGGCAATGCCTTCAATGTAATTGTTCCAACTCATGTTTCCTGTGAACGTTAGGCCAAGGAGTTTGAAAGATGGACTCTCAGATAAAGAGTCGTTGGCCATTGCTATTGGTGGTAGAGAGGGTTTCTTGTAATTATTGAATGAAACTAGTTTAGTCTTGGCAGCATTGAACGCGACCAACCACTTTTGTCCCCATTCCACTACAGATTGGAGGTCTTCCTCTAGTGTTTCTGCCATTTCTTTAGAAATGTGTTCATTCGTCTTCCTGTCGTGTCTGCCATAGAGTGTAGTGTCATCAGCATATATACCCATCTCAGAGGCAATGTTGTCGGGGAGGTCATTTATGAATATCAGGAACAATAGAGGTCCAAGGATAGAACCC
This sequence comes from Euprymna scolopes, assembly GCF_053919585.1. Lineage (NCBI taxonomy): Eukaryota > Metazoa > Mollusca > Cephalopoda > Sepiida > Sepiolidae > Euprymna > Euprymna scolopes. The sequence continues at coordinate 4,044,220 of NC_136516.1, forward strand.
TGGGGCACTCCCGCATTTATATCATATTGTTTAGATGTGCGACCGTCGAGGACTACCTGGATTTTTCTCTTATCTAAGAAGGATTTAATTATGTTAAGTATTCTACCAGTGATACCGTAAGATCTAATCTTCCTGAGGAGACCCTCATGCCATACCCTGTCAAAAGCCTTAGATATATCTAGAGCTACCGCTCTGCCTTCCCCCGCTTTGTCCAGTGATTGGTATATACGTTCAGAGATCACGGTGAGGATGTCTGCTGTGGAACGGGCTTGTCTAAATCCATATTGTTTGTCAGTCAGTAGTTTAGCATCTGTAAGATGATGGACTAGAGCATGGTTAATTATGGTCTCAAATATTTTGGCAAAAAGTGGGAGGAGGCTAATGGGGCGATAATTTGATGGGTCTGTCCTTTCGCCAGAATTCTTGAATACTGGTACAACAGAAGCAGTTTTCCAACAGCCCGGAAAGCAAGCTTCATTAAGACATTTGTTGTAGAGTTTGGAGAGAACTGGAGCTACTTCGGCTGAGCACTTTTTTAATAGCACAGCTGGGATAAGATCGGGTCCACATGCTTTTGAGGTGTCAAGGTTTTTTATGATAGCATGCACCTGAGCAGGGGTGGTTTTCAGATCGTCTAGTGTGGCGTCTGTCCGCATAGGAAAGTCAGGTAGGGGGTGGTTGGAAGGGTCCAGTGTGGAGTTTGAGGCAAACCGACTGGCAAGCATGTTAGCCTTGTCGGTTGCTGAGGAGACAACCTCGTGATTACAACCACTTTAATGTTTTTTACCTTTTTTAGCCTTATTATGCTTATTTAATGTTACTTTTAAACACTTTTTCTTTTCAGATAATTTTTAGACAGCGTTTGCTTTTACTTCATGTAAATTCAGGAATTTTCATTATGGTTAAGACTAAAGATCACAGCGAAGCCCTAAGGAATTATTCGAAAGGAGAGGCCTATGATAACATTTCCATATATCTAAACCTTCCCAAATCCACCGTTTGAGCCATCGTAAAGAAGTTCAAATCACAAGGTCACGTTATGAATTTGGAAGGCCGGGGAAGAAAAATGCTACTTCCCACGAGAGCAGAGCGAAAAATAGTTAACGTGTCAACCAAAAGCCAAGAATTACTGCTGGGCAGATTGTATAGGAACAGAGAAGCTCTGGAGTGAACGTATCTCAAAACACTGTTGGCAGAGTTTTGAAGAGAGCTGGTTTGAAAGCATGTCGCCCGAGGAAGATTCTCTTATTGAAACTGATGCATCTAAAAGCATGGCTAGATTAGAAAAGCGTCATATTTATAAAGATGCTGCCTTCTGGAAACATGTTATATGGTCCGACGAAACGAAATTTTAGTTGATCGGTCATTATAATGCTTCTTCTGTTTACAGGACATCTGGTGATGTCTTCTTGCTTAAGAACACCATACCACCTGTGAAGCACGGCGGAGGTAGTTTGATGTTTGGGGATGCTTTGCTGCCACTGGACAAGGACAACTTGTAAAGGTCACAGGCATCAGGAAAAAGGAGGAGTATGTCGAAATCCTGAATGAAAACCTGAAGGACTCTGCTGGAGAGCTGTCACTTAGTCGACATTGGTGCTTCATGCAAAATAATGACCCAAAGCATTCGGCTAATCTGACAAAGAAATGGCTTGAAAACTACAATATCAATGTTTTGGAGTGCCGATCCCAGAGCTCGGACCTCAATCCCATTTAAAATGTGTGGAGGATTTTAAAATTGAGGGTAATGGAGAGGAAGCCTAAGAATCTTGCTCAGTTATTGTCAGGAAGAATAAGCTAAATTTACTGCTGGAGAATGATACAAGTTAGTGGAAAACTATACTAAACTACTACATCAAGTAATTAAGGCAAAAGGCCATAAAATCGATCATTGAAATTACGGTGCCAATAAATGTGACCAAGGGAATTTTATCTTTTGTAATTTCTTCATTATTATTTTTTTTTAATTCGATTGTTGAGTTGGAAGGAGTAGTTCCAAATATATATGATACTTTGTGATTTCCTTTTAAAGACATATATAAAGCTGTGTGTGTGTGTGATTTCCTTTGATTTCACATTTTTCTGAAAGATTTTAAAGACAAGATGAGGGTTTTATTCGACCGTGCCAATAAATATGACAACGACTATATATATATATATATATATATATATATATATATATATAGATAGATATAGATATATATCGACGTTCATGTTTCTAAAGTTGGTACTACGTTTGAGACCTCTGTTTATAGAAAACCTGCATTTACAGGACTCTATCTTAATTGGTTTTCTTTTGCCCCTCAGTCTAGAAAAATAAACCTCATTAGCGCTCTTACGCATCGTGCACTTATGATTTGTTCACCAAACCGTCTTGATACGGAACTTGGTGAAATCATAAATATTTTTCTTAATAATGGATATCCCATTAATATAATAAAATCTACTATTGAACGTAAAATTACTACATTTAATAGTGGTAAACATATTGGTCCATCACGTTGTCCCATTTATCTAAAATTACCATGGTTGGGGCCTGATGGGCTTCATATTGTTAAAAGGATTTCTTCTGCTACTCAACGTTGTTTTCCAGCTACTATGCTTAGAGTAGTTTACACAACTCGAACCTTTTTCTCTTCTTTTCGTAAAGATGTTTTGCCAACCATTCAAAAGAACTCTGTTGTTTATAAATTCGTTTGTCAGTGTGGAGCTGACTACGTTGGCAAAACATCCCAAAGATTAGAAATGAGAATATCCCAACATATCCCTCGGGATATTCGACTACACCAGGTTTCGAGAACATCCAAGCACTCCCAAGCTCATGAGTCCGCCATTGGCAATCACCTGTTGAGTATAAATAGGTGTGCCGATCAATATTCCGATGGGTGGTTTTCTGTTTTATACAGTGCTAGGTCGAACTATCATCTCAATATCATTGAGGCGTTAGTTATTAACAACTCTTGACCTAGCCTGTGTAGACAAAAGATTCTGAAACATCAGTTGGAGATATTCATTGATTTAAAACCACCTGAACAGTGAGATTTTTTTTTTCACTGTTCTTCCAACTGAAACCAAAATTCCCCTCTTCCCTCATTCGTTTTCTTAGTTTTTAATTTATCATTCTGACGTTTCCTCTTAGAGGGTCAGACGATAAGGCCTTAAGGAAATTTTAATTTCACCTGCCCATTTCTTGTTTTTTGGTATTTAAATTAAATTATGTTTCCTCTGAAATTTCTCCTTCCATTTTGTTGTACCAAAAATTTACTTACATATATATATAT
>NC_136516.1:4052500-4060000 GCF_053919585.1 Euprymna scolopes
CGATCACAGCCCATTCATATATGTAACAATGTAATGCCTGCAATGAATAAATGCTTGTCGAAATTACAGCGACAGCTCAATGGCTAATTCTGTAAGTCCACAATCTTAATGGTGCAAAGCTATACTATTTCCTTGCTGTTTTTTAATAACGCTGTTAAGTCTGCTTTCACAAGACAAGAATAAACAGTGACTCTACAGAAATAAAACAGTAGATGCATGCGAGTGTCTATCTAAATTTATGAGTGTGTGTAAATATTGAACCGATAACCTGTTAAACTCCAGGCCACATAAGCCTGAAATTAACAGGAATTATAACCATACACCAAAAGTAGTTCATTACAAGAAAATATTTGTTTGCATGACTTACAAATGCGTACAGAATACACCGGCAATTTGAAATTATTATTGATTATTTCTATTTGCTGACATATTTTTATTTCTTTCTGCACATAGACGGATTATATAAATTTCTTCATGCAGTTTAATTTTAAAATATTTTTGCATATTTCCCGATAATTGCATCGATAAAAGACGCTGCTGGAGCGAGAATGTTTTTTTTTTTCGATTCTAACTGTTGCCACCGAATTCATATTTTTTTTTTAACTTTAGTTATCCCTACTATATATTAGGTACAACATACACAGACGACTCATAATAAATAAGAAACAAGTGTGAATGAAAATGCATTCTAAGCGTATTTCACTTCCTAGTTATTAAGGTAATAGTCTCAGATTGTGCATAGGTCTTCTTAAGACATTCAGCTTTCAAGAACACGCATCAACTTGCAAATATATAATATCAACTATTTTAACCGGCTAAAGACCTTTAAAAAATTGTCCATAAAAAAACTAATCATTTTACGCAACTTGGCGCCGGTCTGTGACTATTAATTTCGGGAGAGCTAGAGTTGGAAAATATAAAAACAAGCAGACGGAGAGAAAGACAATCAGACAGACAGACATATAGCATTGCTATAAATTAGATTATGTATATGGGGGTGTATATTTATGTATGTCTATGCTTATATATTAAACATATAAACGGTTAAACGACCGGTCAGATAACACTAAAATAAGGTGGAAATAGTAATTAGCCACAAAAGATGATATATATATATATATATATATATATATATATATATATATATATATATATATATATATATATATATATAAGGAGTAAAATACTTGATTAGATAGACAACGCGTACAAGTTGAATTGCAACGTGTTTATTTCTACTTGCTCACATATTAATATTAGCTTGGACATGCATAAAACTTATCAAAGCTAAAAATTATCTATCTATCTATCTATCTATCTATCTATATATATATATATATATATATATATATATATATATATATCAAAGTGAACGTGTCTGTGTGTGTCTCTCTATGTGTGTGTGTGTACATTTCCCTACGCAATAACTCTGTCAATTATTAGTCTACAGACTCGAAATTTGATATACAGGGTACTGAGATTTGGGAAAATCGATGTGATCGGTTTTCGCAAGAAATTTTGCGATTAAGCTGTCAAAGTTCTACGATTTGACCTTTGAGAACGCTACCAAACTCCTCCGACAATTTTGGGTCTATGCACTTGAAATTTTAGATATAGGTACCTTGGACATCGATCTAACTTAATAAATTAATTTGAGCCCAAAAGAAGCAAATCTTAAAGGGCCATAATAGGGGTCAAATTTAAAAAAAAAATGACCTCTGCGGCCTCTTCCAAATTACTCATGCAATTTCTGGTCTAAATATTTGAAATTTTACATAAAGTGTATTCAGAGATAAGGCAAGCTTTTTCATCAGTTTGGGTCGAAAATTTTTAGTTACGAATATATAAGTGTATGTGTGTATGTATGTATGTATGTATGTATGTATGTATGTATGTTTGCACGACTGCTTTAAACTTTAAATAAAGTCGACGGATTTTAGCATCAGTATCGTTTTAAAGGTAGACCGGCAATACGACAAATATCGAAAAATTGGCTAAAAACATTAATATCTTCCCCTTCAACTCGGCACTTTTCTACAGGGGGGTCACTTTTTTCGCTGATATTTTTTAAAGTTATCCTCTCCTTTATATTGTCTAGCCTTAATTTTAAAGAATGTCGCTTCCGATTTGGCGGTGGTCGAAACAGCATAAACGTTAGGTTTTTACCCCGTTCTTTTCCTCCTTTGCGTTACGGGTTCGAGCCTGCCTTCCTGCTATAACTTTTTTTTGCTCAACATACACATCCAAACACCCGGGCAACGCCGGGCTGAAATGTTTGTTTAACATAAAAACTCTCTCATCTCTCTGCCGAATTAGTTCAAACTGTAGAGAACGCAGCTCGACTGTTTTGATTTCGATTGCTGCTGATGGCACCCACAACGTATTTATTTAACTCAGTACCATATGTTAAGTGCTCCATATTATTAAATAAGGAATTGGTTCTGTAATAATTAATACGAAATCTGCATAAATTTAAATATTATAAAGAGTAAAGACCACCGACACAGTGGGTCGCCTCTCTAGGATAGTAAAATATATATATATATATAAAACCTAGAAAAAAGAACAGGTAAAATAAAATAAAATGGTAGAACAGAATAAGGGGGTTGGGAGGAATGATAAAATTCATTGGATAAACGGGGGGAGTAGATCGGTAGTTCTGGATATATCTAAGGCTTTTGACAGGGTATGGCATGAAGGGCTTCTCAGAAAAATCAGTTCATATCGTATCACAGCAAGAATAACATAATTAAATCCTACTTAGATAAAAGAAAAATCTAGGTTCTCATCGATGGTAGTACATCTAAACAATATGATATAAATGCGGGAGTTCCTCAGGGGTCTGTCCTCGGACCGCTGTTATTCATAATATTCATAAATGCCCTCCCGACAAAATTGCCTCTGTGATGGATGTATATGCTGATGACACCGTGCTCTATAACAGACACGACAGGGAAAAAATGAACACATATCTAAGGAAATAGCAGAAACACTAGAGGATGACATCCATCTGTAGTGGAATGCGGGCATAAATGGATGGTCACATTCAATGCTGCCAAGACTAAACTCGTTTCCTTTAATAAATACAAGAAACCTTCTCTACTACCAATAGCCATGACCAATGACTCTTTAACTGAAAGTAAATCTCTTAAACTCCTTGGCCTAACGCTCACAGGAAACATGAGTTGGAACAATTACATTGAGAGCGTTGCCAGGACCGCTGCGAAGAAGGTAGGTTCTCTCTACCGTGCTAGAAAGATACTAATGCCCGACAGTATCCTATACCTTTATAAGGCCACCATTCGCCCATGTATGGAGTATTGTCACATTTGGGCTGGTGTATCTGCTAGTAGTCTCTCATTCCTATACAAGGTTCAAAAGAGAGTCGCTGACCTGATAGGTCCTTAACTGCCATCTAAGCTTCAGTCTCTGTCCCATCGACGAAATGTTGCATCCCTCTGCTTGTTCTACAAGTACTTTAACAGTGAATGCTCTGACGAACTGCAAGCACTCGTGACCCCTCGACGTAATTACCCCGACAAACACGACAAGCAGCTAACTCTCACCCCTTCACAGTAGAGATCCCTAGATGTAAGAGAGCCTTCTACACAAGTAGTTTCTTCCCCAAAAGAGCTAGACTTTGGAATTCCCTTCCGGGTTCCTGCTTCCCCAACTGTACTGACATGCAGAAGTTCAAGTGCAACGTTAACCGATATCTTGCTGCCCAACTCCCTACATAGTGCCCATGATTCCAATGGCCCTGATTGTATCCCCCTACAACAAAGTGGCAATGTGCCTTCTTTGGGGTGAAAATGTAATTAAAAAAAAGATAGACTAATTAAAAATGATGTGAACATAATATTGTAAGAAAAAAGAGCATAAAATGAAAGAAATATAATAAAAATTGCAACCCCCAGAAATAAAAACTAAAAGAGAAGAGATTTTGAAATGTAAAGTTCGAATAAATTAAGGGAAAATCAAATAAACCCAGAAGACAATGTACAATAAAAAGAAAAATAAAAAAAAATATAAGAACAGGGAAAAGTTAAGAAAGAAAGATTAAGAGAAAAATAAAACCGACATCATGTGTTGTCTTGTCAGCGTGTATATAAATGGATATCTAAATCGACGTGTGTTCCTAATGGAGGCTATATAACACAGTGTATACAACATTTACTTGTATATCTAAACGTTCATGGTGTATATACATTTACTTGTGTCGTCGTGTATAGTTTATGTGTCCGACTCGGGTATCCGTCTAATGTGTTCTATCCCTTGGCACTTTCGTGGTCTCCTCTGCGATGGCATTTTGCCGTACAAGAATCGTCTGAGAATAGCCCTGATAAACATTATTCTTTTGATAATCTGACTATTAAAAATTATGTGGTTATGGTGTGAGAAACTTCTGGATGATGTCGATTGCTGATGAGACAATGAACAAAGTTTCCCCACAACCAGTTTAACGATCCAGTGGATGCATGGAGAGTTGAATTCATCAGAAAACATTAATTTAAGTGTCCTCTAACGAGTAATTTGATATGTTGGAGTTTTCCCATCCTTGAGCACACCGTTCATCAGAGCCTGTTGGATATTTAGAAGTGAAACTTCTCGGACAAAACAAGCATAGAATGAGCTTTGTTTGTATCAAATATGGTTATTCTAGAAGGACATGTAAAATTTATTAACAATTATGTGGGGCGTCTTTTTTCTAGTGATCTTAGAATTAACGTGGGTATAAAATTCATGGCATTCTTTTTAGAATTATATAGCATGCTCGTGTTTATACGTGTCCATTTCTTGCCAGATACAGTTCAACAATCGTCACATCACAATTTCAAGATACGTTATACAACGTTTTGCCAATTGGGGAAACACATCTGGTCTATCTTCGGTCATGTGTTGCAGAAAATATTCAAAGAAGATCCATCCACAAGAAATTAACAAATCTCGGATCGAATTTCAGAAACTTTCTTCAGATGTTTCTCCATTAAAATCTGCACACCTGTCCTATGTTCGGTACATTTCATAGGCGTTTGGACCCACAGATCTATCTGGAGTTAGTAGTCATTACATCCGGTCCGCCGACTGTCTCTCTGCAATGACGCCCAAACTGTAACTAAAACTGTACCTGTCTCATCTTTTCTTTATTTGATCAGAAATGCACGTAGCGTTAAAGTTAACCTGATGTATTTCCATAATCTGTTTAGGAAATTCTTAATTTCCATGTAAATTTAATCCGAATCATATCATTCTAAAATTATGGTAAATAAATAGTCTAATCTAAAATAGCTATTTTTGCTGACATTTCATGTAGCCTATTAAAAGTGCTTATTATAGTCGACCAGCACGCCTTCCGGTGTTGCCTCGAAACAAGTAATACAACATAGGTCACGTAATCAATATATATATATATACTAGACCACCCGTGACCCGTTGGGTCAGTACGTTATATTAGCTATGGAATTCATGTATGAGCGTGACACTTGTGGCATAAAGAAAATAGTTTTTTTTTACATAACAGAGGCATTTCTATGAAAGTATATTAAAATGAAAAAAGAATATAGATAGATTTCTATGAGTCGTTCTGTTTATTATAATTGTTATTTTTTTTTAAATTACAGTTACTGAATTGTAAGTGGTTGGTCATACTTATGCACTGAACAGGTATCATAATCCTTATTATAGTTAAATTCAAATTTTGATATATCATCTTTTAAATGAAATTGTTAGTTGAAAGTACAGAATAATAAAAAAAACACTCTCCACATGTTAATAATGGCTTTTTAAATAGAAAATGAAAATAAAATGTAACTTTTTTCATTTAATTTAAGCAAACATTCAGTACCCATTGTGTAAAGGAAAACACTATTTAATGTAATAGAAATGTGTGCATTTACCTATTCAGCTTTCCGTTTGGAAATGTAAGCAGACGACTTTAAAAAACATGGGAAGAAGAAAAAGAATTTTTTTTGTAATAACGCCCTCTAGTAAAAAGGTCTGCATTAGTTAAGGGGGATACCTCTATCCAGTTTTACATCGCCCCCTTTTTCTCTCTTTCTCACACATACACGTAACTATTTCTCGCGTACGTAACGAAAACAGAGGGAGTAGGAGTGTTGAAATCTATTAGAGGGAAAGTGAGAGGTGTTTTCTTTCCATAAATTGTATAGGGTAATATTTCATATTATTAATAGATTCATAGATAAATAGATTTTATAATATATATTATAATTATCTATGAATCTATGTATTATTTGTATATATAAATAACTATTTGATCAAATTAAATGAAATTGTTTGTATTAAAAGCGATATAAAAATTCCGGAATTGGAATAACGGATTGAAGACGTTGCTATTTACGCATGCGCAACCGGATGTTGAAAACCGGAAATCTGATTGCAAACATACAAGACCCATAGACTTTTAGTATTATATAGATATATATATATATATATATATATATATATATATATATATATATATATGTATATATATATAAATATATGAATATAGATATATAAAGAAGGAAGAAAAACAAGAAGAGCGAGAAAAACTTTAAGAAAGAAAAGAAAGAAACAAGGGACAAGAAATCAATTTTTTGCACATGCAAATAACCATACTGTCGAAATATCGAACTGTGAGTTGGTCGGCGAAAACAATATCAAAATCTATGGTAGCATGAAAGGAACAAAACCAAAGAAAATATTAAACATGCTCGTATCAATCTCACTGAAAGGAAATACAAAAAAAAAAAAAAAATAGCAAAACACTTTCTCGGAGAAAACTCACAGAATCAACCAGAAATAAGAAAACAAACAAAATCTAAAGAAAATCTAAAACCAAATATGTAAAAAAAAAAAAAAAATAAGATCTGCGAAGCAAAAAAAAAAAAGCATCACCCAAGAAAAAGTAAATCAAATCAGAAGCCAAGAGCGAATAAAAGAAAGCAAATGGATGGTCGAAGCCGGACAAATATCAACGAGTTTCCTGTTTTGCGAAAGAAATCACAAAGTGGAAATATTTTAGCAAACGTTATGACAGGCGGCGCGATACATTGAACAAGATGGATTCAAACTCGGCTCAATCTTTGGAGATGTCCACCAATGGCATTCAATACGGTGAACACGGACGAAATAAAAAAAAGGTGGCTTTTTGAAGGCTTCGTAAATATCCCTCTTTCGACTCCATTTTGTTTTCAGGGCTTAAAACTAGGGAATGCGTTGCTGAATAGATACCCCTTGAAGATTTCTTAAAGCCCGTTCTATTATTTGTTTTATTGTGTTTATTTAATATCCGTTGCTACATACATACGTACATACTTAAATGTATATATATATATATATGTGTGTGTGTGTGTGGGTGTGTGTGTGTGGGGGGTATATATATATATATATATATATATATGTATACATAGATAGAGTAAGAGAAAGAGGGATATATAGAGAGAAAAATGAACAGTTGATATAGATATATTTATATATAAGAATTTCTATATAGGT
>NC_136516.1:4065000-4085000 GCF_053919585.1 Euprymna scolopes
GATCGAAATAGATGGTAGTGTATTCATCCTTAATTGTGTTAGGGAAAGGTGATATTATTCTGTAAAACTCCTCATGTGTTCTTGAAAAAAGTGAGGAACTGTTATTTCTAACGATACACAATTGATTGTGGAGCATTAAGCATGGTAACATTCTGTGCTGAAAAGATGTTTTTCAGTTGTCTTAGCCTACCATTAAAACTGTTAAGTTAGAATAATTCTGGAAAGCTCCCCACTCTGAAATTTTCTTCTGCCACCATTTTATATTTATATATATATATATATATATATATATATATATATATATATATATATATATATATATATATATATATATATAGGTGGTTGGTAATTCGCCGTTGTAAAATGCTCTTATGGTTATCAACAGGTTAAAGTAGATGTATGTTTAAGAAAATTGCGTTAAAATTTAATAATAAAGTAATACAGAAATGAACGATGTCAAATAATGAAGAATGTATATACAATTTGGACCCTGAAAGTTAATACAGTATATATATATATATATATATATATATATATATATATATATATATATATATATATATATATATATGTATATATATATGTATGTATATATATATATATATATATATATATATATATATATATATATATAAGAGCAAACAGTTAATAAAGCATGTTAAAAACATGTTGAAAAAGAGTAAAAAACATACTTAATCTGAAAAGGAAATACTTGATAAGTGGATAGTTCTTAATCCGCGGAGTTTCGAAGAAATACGTTCCTTCTCATCAGAGGGAAGGAATTAACAAAATGCGTGGTCGGATTTTGTATAAAAAATTATTTGATGAAACTGCAAGTAAGTCAAAGGTCTTACTTAATAACAAAAAGTGGATCAAAGGGAAAATGGTGAGGAAAAAGTTGATTACATGTGAATGGATAGTTTGGTGAAAGGTAAATTATCCAATAACGGCAGAATCCAAAAATATATCTCCAAGAAAGTTAATTGAATTTCCATTTGAACAAGTACACTCCAAGGAAGTCACGTAATTATATATATATATATGTATATATATATATATATATATATATATATGCACACACATATATATATACATATGTATATGTATATATATATACATGTGTATATATATATATATCTAGTAGACAGTGTTTCCGACATTAAACGTAAAACGTGTAAACATATATATATATATATATATATATATATATATATATATATATTTATTTATTTACCAGTGGTGAAATAACCGGACTAGAGTGCTCAATGTGTAGTCAGAGCAGTATATAGGATATTTTTTACTGTGAGTCCAGAATGAGTTTACATATTGTTTCAGATTGAGGAAGATCCTCGAAGAGAGGAAATATCCAAACAGCATCGTCAGAATTCATAGTCCATCTACGAATATTGACGATGCTAGTTGGATATTATATTTCTTTGAGGATCTTCCTCTAGCTGAAACAATATGTAAACTCATTCTGGACTGACAGTAATAAATTTCATATATATATATATATATATATATATATATATATATATATATATATATTATTATTATTATTATTATTATTACAACGATTTTCTATTTTATTTTTCGCTACCAAAACAGTTTTATACTAAACGGCCCGATCAACCATGTCCTAATTTAGGAAGAACATTTATACTAGAACTGAGGAAAAATTAAACACAAACTTGAAATACTAGAAACATTACTAATAAAAACCTAAAATAAAAATACTATCAATAAACTAAATTTTACAAATAACAGAAACATCCTAAAATATTTTCTAAAGCGATTAATTATCCAATGAAGCATAAAGAATATGCAATTCATAAAACTATACGCATATATTATCTTATTTCTCTATATTACAATACTAATTATATGAATAAATATCAGCTGTAATTCAAATAAATACGTTTTGAAAATTTATGTCCAAATTATGAATGCCCATTTTTACATCATTTATATAGTCAACCAATGCGTTTTACCCGCAACTAATAAAGTATTCTTTAGTTTATTGCATTTATGTCTTGTATAATCCCCGTTTGTTTTCCTGAACAAAAGGCCTTCCTGTTTCCTTTTTACGACACTTTTTTGTAATATCTATTAAAAATCTGTATTTTTTATGTCTTTAATAATTAACTTTGGAGTCTCCCCGTTCCATTACGCTTATATATCGGAAAAAAATGCTCTATGAGGGGAGGGTGGCCAGAAGGTAAAAATATCGAAAATCCTATTGTGAAAAAATCAAAAAAATAAAAAAAAAATAAAAGTAAATATCATTTTCAAAACGGACAGAGGTGCGAGATGTTCGGTGTTAGATGCTGATGAGTGTCATATGATTGTTGAAGTAAAAGCAGAAATTAGGAGTGGAGAGGTGGCGTGCCGTCTCTTTTCAGAAAGGTTCAATTAGCGCTAATTAAGATCTGCCTTGTCAAAAGGCCGATCCGTGTCTTAAAACCAAGACCGTGCCGCACGGAAGCGCACTGTTCTCACTATACAATGAGGTACTGGGTAGTGTTCTTCTTAATAATCATGCCAATAGCGGTATTATTATTATTATTATTATTATTATTATTATTATTATTATTATAAATAATAATGATGATAATAATATTACTAATAAAACAGTGCTGAATTTGAATAATATCAATTCTAAACTATATGAAATATGAACAATTTACTAAAAAAAATACAGAAAAATACCAGATCTCTCTTCGCCGTTGTCGATTTTCGTGACATCTGAAATCTGTATCCGAATGTAATTTTCGGCCATTTTGTTTTTTTTTTCTTTCGTTTTGGCGCCTTTTATGCGTTGGTTTACTAATTAAGAATATGACGCCATTCGCACGCGCGAATCTTTTAAGAATATTTCATTTATTTTATAATATTCGTCTGCGCTTCTTGTTTCCTCATATTATTACCTCTAGTTAGTGCAGCTTTGTATATTTACGTAAATTCCTGTCTCCGATGCAAAAAGCACTCGAGTGAACGAAAACAGAGTCTGCTCCTGTTTTCTGTATTTCTAATAATGCTAATTATATATATATATATATATATATATATATATATATATATATATATATATATATTGAATACTGATGGGGCTTTTCCAATATTTTATTTACTCTTCTAATACAGTTACCAATTCTGTACTAATTTCTCGATACCAATACCATTACGGATTTTCAATCCGATTCTTTAGAAATCTCTACACCTTCAATTAGAGAGTTGTTATATGAACCTGATATTCGCAAAAACACGTGTTAATATGCATAAATTTTCTACAAACGTAAGAATACACTTGTTTGCGATAATCTATAGTTTTTTCTTTTGCTGTTAGTTAAATTCAATAAATATTCATTACCATTACATTACTACAAGCAGTGGAAGATTTAGCATTAAAAATATCTAATAAAAATAATAATTAAAAGAATCGCATAGGAAAATTATTTCGATTCCGATACTGATTCAGATATCAAAAGTTTCGAGTTTTCCGAGTCCTGATCCGATTTTTATTAATCGTTTTTACACTAATATATATATATATATATATATATATATATATATATATATATATATATATATATATATATATCTGTGTGTGTGCGTGCAACTGATTGTGTGTGTCTGTGTGTGTATGTGTCTGTGTGTGTATAACATTTGAATAATACTGGGCGCAGTGCTATTATTCACAATTGTTGAGATTTTATTTTATTTTTAAGTTTAACAATATATCTTAAAAGAAGAAAATCTTGATCACAAAAAGAAAAGGATACTTTTCTAAATATATATATAAAAAAACATCAATAGTTGATAATAACGACACTGCGCCCCGTATTATTTAATGTTTTATAAAATTGTGTACCAATGGAGTATTTTTTTTATACATGTAAATTCTTACTGGGAATTTAAGTAATTTTTTTTCTGATTTTATATTTCACTATTTGGTTAATTTGTTTTTAATCTACTAATTTAATTTATACTGCTGTGTTCTGTTTGCACCTATTATTTTCCCCAACCTGTCATATGTGTTCATTATCTCCATCTTCATCGGTTTCTCCTGCTTTCCATCTGTTCCTTTATCTATTCATCTTCATACTGCTTCTCGTCTGTCTGCGGATTCTTCTTAATATGTTTTTTTCTTTCTTTTTCTTATAGAATTTGTCGCTACCCCCCGTCATCTGCCATTATGTAAATGAGTTTCATTTGTTTTTTTTCTTTTACTACCTATTCTACTTTTTTATATCTTTACTTGTTTTTTGTCTTCGTCTTCTTCTTTTTCTTCTTCTTCCTACTTCTTCTTATTTTTTCTGCTTCTTCTACTTCTTTTTCTTCTTCTTCTTCTTTTTTTTCTTTCTTCTCTGTCTTCTTCTTCTCTGTCTTCTTCTTCTCCCTCTTCTTCTGCTTACTCTCTGTCTCATCTGTCTTCTTCTGCTTGTTCTTCTTCTTTTCTTTTTTCCTCTTTTTTTTCTTCTACCTTTTTTTTTAAATTTTACAGACGTCCATGTTTCATAACTTTATATTTTTGTCTTTCGTTTTCTTTGATTTTTGTTTTTTATTTGCACTATTCATCATTCTCCCACATTTGGTTATTTCATTTCTTTCATTCGTTTGTTTTGTTTATTATTTTCTTTCCTTTCTTTCTAATCTTTATTTCTGCTATGTCATTCGTGTCTTCTTATTATTATTATTATTCTTTGTTTTCTCGTTTCTTCTTCCTCCCAAATCTCCCATTCATCTTCTCTGTTACTTTTTTTTCTTTTTCGTTTTGCTTGGAACTATAAACTTTACACATTGTTAGTTATTTTTCATTAGTACACGTCTTGATTTATACTGTTGTTCTGTTTTATTATGGATAATTCAAAACCATAACGCTGGCCAAAGAAGGATGAGAGAAACCCACTTACGCTGAACCCCTAATGCTTTACCAGTCCAACGCCAACACGCCAGTGTTCTTATGACACTGGTTGCAGAAGGATTCGAAACCTCACAACGGAAAAGCAATTGAATAAACTGGCCACAAAATATGTGAAAACTCGTGAAACTAAAAGAAATTTAAGAACCCGATGTTCTGATAAATATTGTCAATACGAGGAGTCGAGGAATGCTTTTGTTCCCGCAGTAACTCCAAGCAAAAAATAACAATCACACCAGAAAAGCTAGATTAACAAGTCGAATTACAGAAAAAATGGTCTGAACAATCAATGAAATATCAAAAACAATCGTCCGGGAAACTAATGCAACATTCAAAACATTCGTCCGATCCCAACAACGAAATACTGACACAACTTTTGAAAGGTAAATCACAGGGTGGAAGCGAGTCAGCTTTCTCCAAAAATACGATATGGTCCACAATAGATAATGACAAGTACGAAAATAAAATCATTTAAGGAGATATGAAGATATTTAAAATATTGACTGCAGTAACTGAGCTGGAGAGAAAAGGACCCTACTGCGAACTACTTAAACGACTGAACACGACATACTGGTTGACTTCATCTTGCCATGGAAAACGGTAAACACAACATCACCCACAAAATCTGAAAAACTCAAAAGCAGCGAACCCTTGTTTCAGTTGTTATGGTAAACATTGGGGCAAGGATGGCCCATACTGAGCAAACAATGTCTTATCTATATATCTATAAAAGTGGACGTGTCTTTGTGTTAGGTTCCTTGGATATTGATCTAACTTAATAACTTGATTTGATCCCCAAACGTTAAAGGGTCATAATAGGGGTCATATTAAAGAAAATGACCGTCACGGTCCCTGTCAAATTACTTCTTTCTGATCAAAACATTTGAAAAGTTACATAAAGGGTAATCAGAGATAGAGCAAACATTTTAATCGGTTTGGGTCGAAAATTTGAGCTACAAATATATAAATCCATGTATGTATGTTTGCAGGTCTGCTTAAAACTTTCGACAGAAGCGATGGATTTTCACAAGATCAGTATTGTTTTGTAGTTGGACCCCTCAGACGGCAAACGCTGAAAAAATGGCTAAAAAGATTAGTTTCATCACCTTCAACTGAGCACTTTTCTACAGGGAAGGGTCGCTTTTTTCGCCGATATTTTAAAAGGCATCCCCACTTTTCGATTGTCTAGCCTTCATTTTAACCTGCGTAACTTTCAGTTTGGCGGTGGTCGTAACAGTAAAGACGTCACGTTTGTATGTTCTTTTCCTCCTACGCGGTACGGGTTCGAGCCTACCTTCCTTACTTACACTTTTTTTTGCTCAATACACATCTCCAAAGACCCGTGCAACGCCGGGCTAAAATGCTCGTGTATCTATAATAGCTGTGTGTTCGTCTGTCTGTCTGTGTACATTTCCATACACAAAATCACTATCAATTTTAACTCTACATACTCGAAATTTGATATATAGGGTACTGATATTTGGCAAAATCTTTCTAATCCTTTTTCGGCCCAAAATTGGTCTATTTAGGAGTCAGGGTTCAATGATTTGACATTTGAGAGCTCCACAAACTCTTCCGTAAATTTTAGGTCTAAACACTTGGAATTTTAGATATATATTCCTTGGACATCTATCTAAATTAATAACTTGATTTGAGACTAAAACAATACATGTTAAGGGTACATAATAGCGGTCAAATAAAAATAAATGACGCCTGAGGTCTCTACCAAATTACTCTGGCAAGTTCTGTTCTAAACATTTGAAATTTGACATAAAGTGTACTAAGAGATTGAGCAAGCTTTTTTATCGGTTTGGGTCGAAAATTTTTAGTTACTAATATAAAAAATGTATGTATGTATGTTCGCATGTCTGCCTAAACTTTCGACAGGGGCGAATGGTATTTACAAGATAAGTATCGTTTTGAAGGGCAACCTTGCAGGCGACAGATATCGAAAAATTGGCTAAAAACATAAATTTCTTCACCTTAACTGGCCATTTTTCTTCAGGGGGTCGCTGTTTTCGCCGATATTTTCGAAAGTCATCCTCTCCTTTCGATTCTCTAGTCTTGATTTAAACCTATGTAACTTCCAGTAAGGCGGTGGTTGTAACAGTCAAAGACGTTAGGTTTTTTTCCAGTTCTTTTCCTGCTTCGCGTTACTGGTTCGAGCCTGCCTTCCTACTACCATTTTCTTTTCTTTTGGTCGACATACACATTCAAACACCCCAGCAACGCCGGGCTAAATTGCTAGTATGTAATAAAATGGGACATAAAATGTTCACTGCAGGAGAAATCAGAACAAAAGTCGAATGCGTCAAACCATTACCCGAGACGCCTTAGAAGAACATCTACGTAAATACGTAGCGGTCAAAATTCAAAGCATGGATATTGCATTTCAATTATTCAATGGATCAGACCTTAATTCAAACCGTGGGAGAAATTATGAAAACCTACGATGCTAAGAACCCGTAGGATGTAAAAAGCCGTCAACGGAACTAATATTAATTTGGAGGTTGAATTAATCACCAACGCTACATTGCTGGAAAAAACTAAAAGTCGAATACAATATTATGGGTTTAAGGTCATAGAAGACAAGTGTGAATTCTTCTCACAAAAAAAAATCAGATACCGAGGGCATATCATTGATAATGATGGCAGACGTGCAGATCCGGACAGAGCGATCGCTCTTATAGAGATGCTGGCATACAAAAACATAACATAATAGCCAACTTTTTTAAGCTTGGTTAATTATAACCAAGGGGTTATTTCTAACATGCACTAATGGGCGCACCACTTAATCAATACCTCAAGAAGGATAAACCTTGGAAATTGACATCAGATTTCAGAGATAATCTCAAAACAGAAAAAGTAACATCTTTATATCCAAACTGTTTCTAACTAGTTTTCACCCGGGTTTTGATATAATAGTTGCTAGTTACGCTAGCCAGTATAGCCTTGGCACATGCGTGTAGCATAGGATGTCAGATGGCTAAAAATCAACCAATCGCTTTCGCATCCAGGGCCCTACTTCCATTTGTGAACAATTATTCAGAGCGATAAAGAAGAGCTATGCATCATTTTCGCAGTTTCGAAATTCCAACGTTTCTTGTACGGAATACAGTTTTTCTACAAAAATACATAATCCTTCGATACTCATTTTTAGATAAAAAAGGGACTTCCAACATTCACGGCGAATGGGTTAATAAGATGGGGGGGGCGATTCTTCTGAATTACAATTTTACACTAGAGTTTGACTCTCAGAAACAACTTGCACATGCGGAAGGTCTGTAAAAACTAATATCTGCTATAACAACAATACGACATAGAACATCCATCATGTCAACAAAACGATTTAACCTCAGCGATAAAGTATATTGTAAACATTTAAAGAATAACGTTTCCTTTTGGGAACAGGGATCCAACTCACAAAGAGTCGGCAATGTCACATACATCATTCAGGGCCTGAACAGAAACGCGTAAAAGTAATCGAGACAGTAGATACCATTTTTGACATAGAACCCTCACACATCATGCTAGAACCAAGATACTCCGGCAGAAAGAGAAAGTGCACAAACCCCTTGTTGGTTTACCCCAAAAAGAAAATATACACAACAACAGTAAAAATCAGCTAGGCAGAATAACCCTCTAATGGACCCAATTACTGTCCATATATACCGGAACTGTTACCGATCCCAGGATGGGCTTTTATGTCGGAGTTTAACCAAGCTTGCTCAGTGGAACGCAACTACTCTTTTCATTCTGTAACCTTTTCTTGTCTTTTATTAATACACGTCTTGACTTACGCCGTTGTTTTCTTTCTATTGTGGCTAAATCAGTGCCCATAGCAAAAGGCTAAAGAACGAAATGTTAATTTAGAAGTCGCATGAGAACACACGATACAGCGGCCATAATTTTGGTGGTAGATATTTACTTACTTCCCAGCAAGCCCAAAGTGTGAAACAATAGTGGAACATAGGGTGTTTAATTCAGCACTCATAAGGAAGGAACACGCTGATCTAGGTAAAATGCTTGGAGATTCATGTCAGCATTCTCAGGTCGGACGCCTTAAGATAAGCAGTACACTTACTCCACCTGAAAACCTGGTCGCAAAATTGGAAGGGTGGAACTCCTAGATAATATTGACGCGGCTTACTTATTCCGAAAAGTGCCCGGCCAATTGCGTAGCCAATCACTTGTCAGGGTGATTTTCTAAAACGTGTTTTCGTACTAAGAATTCCGATAAAATTTTCGCATTCGAAAAGACGACAGGATTGCTTTTCCGTTTCATGTTGACCAGTTTCGTAAAAATCCTAAGAACGATAGGAGCCTTCTATGACTTCTGAAGAAGAAACAATATTCAATGAGCGAGATCGGAGATGCACCGGTATACAAATGCTTTCTAAGACCCATTTTCTTACAAGAGAACAATTCTCAGCACATTTGCAAGAAAAACTTGGTGCGGCCCAACAATTCCAAAAAGATCGAGGTTTGGCTTTAGAAGGAGTGCTATGAATTTGTACCCTTTCTTCACTTACCCAACATTCCCGAACTCAACTCACTGGACTACTCCGGTTGGTCATACGTCGAGAATATCACCAACATGACCTCCCACAAAACCAAAGCAAGCTTTATCGCTACGATTCGTTTGCGCGTGTGGAAAAGACATGCACCTAGTTCCAGACCAATATCAAGGCGGTAATTGATGCTGAAGGCAGTTACATTGAATAGATATCATCTCTATTATATAATCAAGTGAATATAATGTATTTTTTGTTAAGTTGGAAAATAAAGTCGTATAGTTTTTTTAATGAGGTAACAATTTCATCGTTAAATTCTGTATTTCTACCAGGTTTCCAAACAATGGAAACATATCTTCTATGTGCAGAGATAGTAGAGAGGAAGAAAATGCATATCAGCTACAAGAAATCTGTTTTCTATTATGTCCAGGAAGTAAGATATGCAAATTCAAGACGTAATTCATTTTTATAGAGTTAGAGTCTTGCATCAGAATGAGATACTTTCTGGAGCCGTGGAATGATACAAACCTTTTTATTTTTTCCAGCGACTTTGGCAACGGATTGATGTAAGTGTTTTTTTTTTTTTTTTTTTTTTTAAGGAGTCAACACATATCAAGACCTGGACGTTATCCAACGAAAAGAATTAATCATTAAATGTGTTAGTTTAGTTATCGTTCATGATGTACATTAGGTATGATTTGGATTATTTTCGGGAATGTTAAAAAGGACTTGAAAACTAACATATTGTGATCGCCCGGGAAGGAAGCTAGTTCGATAGGGTTCCACAGGCATGCGGGTCGCGGAACAATAACGTTTTGAATAGAATATGTGTTTAGATTTAGAAACAAAATTGTTGAAATTTGTTGTATCTAGTCAACTTTTTTTTGTCAAAGTTTGGTAAAGAGGGCCCATAGATTAAAGCTCAGACGAACACTTTCCATGAAAATGAAAATAGATCAGATAGAGATTCGCGACGGCTCTTAAATGGGGAAAAATGATTGTAGGGACGAGAATAGTGTTTTATCTTACAAATTAACTGAATGTCAATTTTATTTCTTTTTCCGCGTTTTACAATTCAACTCCGTTTACTTTCTTTTCATAAATATACTTAAACTTTCTTATCTTTTGTTTGATCTTTTCATTTCAATCTCGTAAAGAAACATTAACTTAGTGCATAACTGCTCTGTTCAGAGTGTTCACTTTACTCGTCACGTGATTGTAGTGTTAATTAGTACATTTAATATTGATTGATTTTTCTCACAGGAATGTATAAATTCAATGGCGCCTGCTTTTCGATTATTCTGAAATAACCGGCTGCTTATCTGAAACTGCATGTGAATATTTATCGATTTGTCTTAACAAGTTTTATTAAACGCTTTCGCAATATTGCATCCCTCCGCTTGTTATAAACAGTTATATATATATATATATATATATATATATATATATATGTGTGTGTGTGTGTGTGTGTGTGTCATCAACATGCACTGCTGTTCTATTGTATCAATACTCACCAGCGTGGCTAGGCAATAACCTTTCCCTAACCATAGATCAGGCCTACATTCATCGAGTTGACAGTTCGCAGCTCTACCCAAAATGCAACGAATCAGTGCCCGCAAATGTTCCTCGTCAAGTGCTTATTAAAGAAGCACTTGCCCATCGCTTAACAGTGGGCAGACTGCTATAGAGCTTCGCTGAATAGCCAAACGCCGGACACTGAGTTCGCTTAATAGCCAACCGAATCATATGATGGAAGTACATTTGCGACAGTGCTCAACCCAAAATGAGGGGCTATAATAGTCATCCGCATACAGTACTGTTTCCTTGTACCACAGCTCCTCAGTGGGGCTAGACAAGCACATTTCCCCAGCCGTGGGTCGAACCTACAACTATCGAGTTGTCAGTCGGCAGCTCTATCTATATATATTGGATTGGATCATTTTACCTCACTGCTACCAAAGACATTCGGAATATACCATACAATTTAGATGCGAAATTTGATATCCTTATCAGGTAAGAACCAATATATAATTTCCCTTACTCTATGTTTTAAAAATTTTGAAAATTTTTAAATATGATTTTCCATGTTTATTGCTTTTAGCAAAGAAGGGATAAACCATTGTGATATTTGCTAATAGTTTCTCCTCTGAGGAGATGGGTAGATATCGAAAGGTTGAGGAAATATACTTTTTGAATTGTATTCTTTGTCTTGCATGTAATAAAAGTTCTAGATTTGAAACTTGACCATCTCACGTCATAGAATTTAAATTGCAAGTTCCATGTCATGAATCAAATTACCTCTCATATGTCCTCAGCATCTTGGAAGAATGGCAGCTGATTTTCTCGGATGATGACAGACACAAGTCCAATTTCTCACAAAGTTGACTAGATTCGTATAGTAGTTATTGTCTTTCTGCATGAGGAAATGACTCTTCAGCTTAGTTCCAGATGTGCATAGGTTACTGCAAAGACACATACCGTGGTTGTGAGATTAATAATGACTATTGTATAACGACGGTCGGTCAGGGTGAGCTTCCATATGGTTAAAATACCTTTGCCTTCGAAAGAACATGTCTCCAGTTTTCACATATTCGATTTGCATTTGCGTTTATAAACGGGGAGATTATGTTTGAACAGAAGTACACAAGAGAGACGTTATAATAAATTCAGCAAAAAAATGAACCCCATTATATTCCTTTAAATACGTTTAAAGTATGAATGCTTCTGTGCTAAGAAAAAAGTACTGCCAAGAAATTTGCATGCCAATGTACTTCAAAAATAAAACGTTACATATGGTCAACATCTTGAACTTTGGATTATATACTTTTGTCATTTATTTGCATATACTCTCTACATTAATGTGCTTAAAAGAGGTAAAAATTTTATATAATTGTATAAGCATATTTACCTATATATATATATATATATATATATATATATATATATATATATATATATAGTCATGCACATACAGTACTGTTTCGCTGTTTCACAGCTCATCAGTGCGGCTATATATATATATATATATATATATATATATATATATATGAAGGATGTGTATCATGTTTTTTTAAGCATGTCCTTTTTTTCAATATTTCTCGGAAAGTACTGGACAGATTCGGGTGAAATATTGTATGCTGATAGGTACATTTTTCTCAATAACCACTAAGTGTATTTAAGAGAAATTATGCATAGAGGATTGTTAAGCCTTAAGGTATCTGTTCGTATGCACATATACATTTACTGATCAAAATAGATCTAAAAATGGGGTTGTCTGCGCAGTTCATGATTACCCGATATTCTGTCCTTAAACTAATAATTCTTCAGAAAAACGATCACCTTATGAATCCGGATATTCTATTGTTGGCATGTTAATCACGATTTATATATACGGCATAATCACGTTGACACACCGGTGCCCGTCTGATCACCGAAGTTAAGCAACTATAAGCCTGGTCTCTACTGAATGGGTGACAATTTGGGACTTCCAGGTGCTGCATGTGCTCTCCGCTTATCTCGTCATTGCTTCCAGTCGTCCTTCTCTTCTCCTTGCCACTCGACCCAAACAGTGTCGATTCAGCAGAGACGTGGTTAGGGTTTGCGCGACACTTGCCTCACCATTACATGCGCAACTAACCCTACAGGGGTATCATTTGCCTTTCGGTCAATCGATCGAATCAATATATTTTACTAGTCAGAATTATTTGTAGATATACATCGAATACTTAAGCGAGAGACGACATGAAAGTTGTAAACAAAGTGCACTTTGTATAACGAATGGATTTGAACTCGGAACATTCAACTCATCAGTCCGTCTCGTTAATTATTTGACAACTACCATCTCACAGTACGAATAGTTATATTATATTCTGGCTGTTTTTTGTTTTTTTTAAATGATTTTCGGCTTTAGATTCTCAATCATTTCATCAATAATTATTAAAGCTCATTAACGCTGACTTGGTTTTAGCCTTGAAAAATGATGAAGCAACATTATAAATAATACTTTACTTTTGTTTACCACACAATATATTGCGTTGTATATTCTTCTGGTTGTGCAGCCTTTCACATCAGCTTTGCTGAAAAGAGAAAATAGGTCATAGGGTAACAGAAATAACAATGTTTTTCAGTAAACAATATGAAGTAAGGTAGACTATTTTTTTCCATCATGTTCACCCCTTATAAAGCATATCGCCACTTCGACGTAAACGGCTACTATTTGGGACCAAGTCTAGTTAAGATAAACAAGATATTTGTTCCTGTTACATGTAAACCTCTGCATATCAGTACAACCAGGGAAACAGGCAGCAGGAAGAGAATTCCAAAGACTAGCTGCTCGGGGAAGAAACTATTAAAATAAAAAGAAAACTTTCTGGCACTTAGGGACAGCAGCAGTGAAGGGGTGAGAGCTGGCATGCAATTGTTGGACTAAGAAACGGACATATTTAGGTTTGGTTTGTGAGCACCTTGGGAAGTTAAAAAGAGGTGAGGAAAATAGAAACGATTGATAGATGACAAGTTTGACTAAATGGCACTGTATTATTGGAAAACTTTTACGACGACACTGTTAACAATCCGAGTTGAGACTAGTCGGAGTTTAAACAAAGTTTATGATAGATCGTTGTTTAGACCAGATCGCAAGCCCTTGAAACACATCGAGATAAGTAGATACCATGACTGAGCAGATATAAATGTGAACCTTTGAAAGTAGAAGGCAGTTTTACACACTCAAACTTAAACCGATATATATATATATATATATATATATATATATATATATTTACTTTTATATAAATATATATATATATATATATATGGTGGGTGCGCGCGTTTGTGTGTGTGTGTGTGTAAAGTGTGAGGTTGTGTTTTTCTCATCTTACACATGTTTTCTTTAGACTTGTGAGCCCGTGAGTTCCTCTCGGCGGTCCCAACAAAGTCATAATAAGAACGGAATATGAATTAGAAGAACATGTTGTGAACGTGGTTCAATTGTTTGTGTGCATATATTAACTATCAATGTGCATATATAATAAATTTTAAGGGGTCATAATAGGGGTCAAATTTAAAAAAATTACCACTTTTTTATTTGCTCAACATACATCTCCAAATACCCGGGCAACGCCGGGAACCCATGCTAGTATATATATATATATATATATATATATATATATATATATATATATAGAGAGAGAGAGAGAGAGAGAGAGAGATTATACTATGCATGCTTTAAACAAAGGGAGATGTGTTCCCAATGAAAGCGACTAAAATCGAATTCACTAAAAGAAAACTAATGAATAAAGTAATAAAACTGTTTTGTCGGCATGAACGAATTATTTTTGACTTTATATGATAATCAATAATGAAAATCAATATGAGAGCAATCTATAAATATTTATGAACTTAGTATAATTAATATTTTTTAATGTCTCATTATAGATGATTGAAAGGAAATTAAATTATTTCCTAATAATTTGAAAGCATGTATATGGTAATGACATAAAGTAATGAAAACGCATACAATTTTATTTCTCATTAAATCAAATATAAAGAAGACTATATAAACGTTTAAGCTATATTACGATGTTCACAAATATATAAACGCACAATAAACTAGAAATATATACTCTACATGCCGGCTAATATTGCGTAGGGAAAAAGGGCGACTGTTTTTATTACCTGTTGATGTTAATATTTGCGACACATAAGTCCATTTGGGGGATTTATAAAAACGAAGCTGAACATACCTTTTATATGTTCTTCTCCATCTCTTTAGCGTGTCGGATCACCTGAAACAAAACCTCTCTCAAGCATAAAAACAAACGGAATTTTCTTTTATTGTACAATAGAAACTTTATTAAGCCTCGTGGTCGAAGTCATACCCTATTTTCTCTGCTCTTTCTTAAAAGAAGGGTGGGTATTTTTTTCTGTTGATTTTTTCTGTCATACATACTAATCTTTCGCCTGTTTCCATCCTAGAATAACTGAGGACCCTGGACTCTCAAAATCGAACTGTAGACTGTTAATGCTACACTGATGACGCAACACTCAAACTGTCTAAGCATGCATGCATCTTCCCTATTTATATTTCGATCTAAAATGGACTTGTGTGTTATCTCCGACCGAACGTACCTGCAAGTCAACCTGCCCACAGCAGGTCAGATCTGTGTCGCACTCAACGCTATCCCGGACTCCATAACATTAAATTAATTCTTCAAACCAATAAGTTTTATGTTACTTTTACTTAAACAAGTGAAGTATTCGTGGTCCCCCGTCAATGAGGCATCAAAAATGACTACATTAAGCATTTTCCTCCTCATTTATCCCCCAAAGTTCCTAGAGTATGTCAAATCCTGGTTACATTAACAATCAGTGCAGTTTTAGGCCTTGGTGTGAGTAAATCTGAGTTCTGCACTATGCAAAAAATAAATGACTAAGTCCACCATTTTCATCATCAGATGTAGCCCAACAGTCTCCAAGTCCTTGACATATTTCATCTTGAGTTCACCACTATGGAGTGTTTAATTAACCCTAATAGAGCACCAGGGGCAGGCCCAAGAGGTATCGCAAAATATAGACAAACAAACTTATATAGAAACCAGTTAGTTACAACTAATTAGAAAAAATTATAAAAATTCAAGGCATCAATTTTTTTTTAATGAGCAAAAAAGTTTGAATTTTAGCCATTTAAACTCGAAAGGCACCCCTATGCGAAGAGGGGGAACTTGATTTTCCCCGGAATATCCGTTCTGTTACTTTTTTACACATATCATGTTTAATGTTTGTGAAAAATTTTCCAAAAAAATCCAAGACCTAGTTATTGACAAAATGCCAACAGACGAACGGACAAGGCTGAATTTATAGGTCCATGCTCCTTTTGTTGGAGGGTCGATTAAAATAAGGATATATCTATCGTACACCTTACATTTAGTCCTACTGTTTGAATTCTTCAGACTATTGGTTTTCTCTTGACTGTCATTTCCACAAGGCTTCGCTTGATATAAACTTAAACTTCTTCGGGGGTATCTTTCCGAACTCTGGATTTTTCTGTCGAAAACGAGAATTTTGACAGAATTTACACGGACATTTTATTTATTCTAACATGTGGCCTTCTGTCGTTGTCTCAGGGATACGCAATTTTTCGATCGTCAACACTGAGAATCGAAACTTTAACTTTCAAGTGAATATCGCTTTTAAAAATGTAGTTTTTTTAAATTATTATTCTAACCACATCGCCACAAATCCTTGTTAACATTTCTAGTACGAGGTTTGGAAGCCTTACACCTATTTTATTGCTAGTTATAAATATCACTATTATAACTTATTACTAGTATGATACACACACACACACATATATATACATATATATATACCTATATATACATATGTATATATACATGTATATACATAAATATATATATATATATATATATATATATATATATATATATATAAGTTAGAATAGCATTTCATCCAAAACATGAAAAATTTTATTTCTAGTTATAAATATCACTATTATTACTTATTATTAGTATTATACACACACGCACACACACACACGCACACACACACATATATATACATATATGTACCTATATATACATATATATATACATATATATATACATATATATAAATATATAAATATATATATATATATTAGAAAAGCATTTCATCCAAAGCATGATAAATTTTATTTCTAGTTATAAATATCACTATTATTAATTATTATATGTATTATACACACACACACACACCCACACACACGCACACACATATATATATGCACATATATATATATATACACACACATATATATATATATATATATATATATATATATATATACATGTGGCATTCTGTCGTTGTCTCAGGAATACGCAATTTTTCGGTCGTCAACACTGAGAATCGAAACTTTAACTTTAAAGTGAATATCGCTTTTACAAATGTAGTTTTGTTTTTAAATTATTCTAACCACATCTCAACAAATCCTTGCGAACATTTCTAGTACGAGATTTGGAAGCCTTAAACATATTTTATTTCTAGTTATAAATATCACTATTATTACTTATTAGTAGTAGTAATATTATACATATATATATGTTTTATATATATATATATACATATATATACATATATATATATATTTATATATATATATATATATATATATAATATATATATATATATATACATACATATATATACAAGTTAGAAAAGCATTTTATCCAAGACATGAAAATTGTTAAACAAAATGTTTTTACTATAGGCTTTAAAAATAAAGATAAAAGATTCAATTTGAAATGTATTTATCTTCAAGTGCGCTTTTATAAATTTTACAAATAAGGTATAAAGATTTAATTTAAATTGAATCAAAAAATAATCTTGGATTTATTTTATGCAATGTACATTCTGTTGCACTTTAAAAAAATTGAACATTTGATATCTATACCATTATTTGCTAGAGGAAATATAATGTTTTTAAATTGCAACAAAATGTACATTACATAAAATAAATCCAAGATTATTTTTTGATTCAATTTAAATTACATTTGTATACCTTACTTTGTAAAATTTATAAAACGGTGTGATTTTTCCTCGACCGAAATAAGAAGAGTATTCGGAAGAGTTCAAATAACCAATCCTCATCTCAAATATCCAGAAACGTTTTATTTTTTAAATAAAACTCTTCTTTATTACATGGTCATCATTTTAGATATCGGCAGGTCAATCCGGGAAGAAAAAACAGTCGGTGGGTTACACACAGGTAAATTGATTCATTGTGCAGAATTCAGAACTTTCCAGCATCGTTTTACGGAATGCAGCATTTTATAAATAAATACGTTATAAGATATCGGTAAAAGATGAACACAATAGACAAAGTAAATAGTAAGCATGTCTACAGGAAAAGAATTTTGTATAAACAAAATCGTCACAGAGAAAAAGACAGTCAGTCGGTAAAGAAAGAGAGAGATACAGACTGCGTCAATATTTCTTTACCGCCCAACAACCGAGACAAACACACACCCCACCTACTCGCATTTACGAAACGTCAAAATACAGAGTATTACTTTATCATCAAATGCTGATTTGTCGATGTGAAATAAAAGCAATATATATTTATTGTGGATCAACTGTGTTTTGATTTTTATATCGCTGTCAGTGTGTGTATATATTTTTGCCAGCGACAAATGTAGATGTTAACATTTATATAAACTGGACCAACGCATTTTAAACTCTGCGCACAGACGGAAAACAAGAATTTCCCTTTCGCAGTCCTTTTCATCATCTATATAGTTTCAAAGATTTTTTTAAAGTGTACCTCTTACACAGTACAAAGCAAGCAAGAATGTTCTCATAGTATGGCCCTCCTCTCCACATTCAGTGTTTTAAGCCGCATTCGGTTATATCAATTTTTTATCGTCCACTTGTTTCCTCAAAATGTGTACGTTCGGTATTCACTTTAAGACATTAACATTAACATGCATTACAGTGCAGAAAAACACAATCGTTCATCGTATTGATGTTAAACATTGAATTGCTTTGTAAAGTACAAGATTGGTCAGAATGTCGGAGGATTCCAAAAAAAATCTGATCCCGTTGAATTCTCTATATCAGGTGATTATACAATAACCCCAAAAGAACGGGGCCAAACTATAATTAGGTCCCGTTTCTTAGTGTTTTGTCCGAATTAAATGAAACTTTGGTCACAAGTAGTTTATTATATTCAAAACATCACATCAAAACACTAGGGGCTTTGACTTTTTTTCTCCGTTCTACAGCATATGTTCTAGATGGTCATTATTTAGCTTTTGTTTTTCGTTTTTTGGGGGAGGGGGAGCTCACCCTGTATAATAATGTCGATGAAAAAAAAGAAATACAATAAATAAATAAAAATTATCGTTAATGATTATTTATGATATAATGTGTAGGAATAAGTAAATAAAAAACATTTGTTCGGGTGAGAAAAGTTTTAAGATACATTTCCTATTTGTTGAGGGGGAGTGAAAAGCGTTATATTCTGTTGTAATAACCTTTAAATTTTTTTCCTTTTGTTTCCTAAAACATGTTTCTACATCGATTTTTTCTGTTAAGCTTAACAATTAATGTATATCTTTTGGAAGATTTCGGCTTGACAAAAGTACAGATGAAAATAAAGAGGGGTGAGCCAGCTTAGAGGATGTGGGAGTTGTTCATTTGCTAGAATGGCCTTTGCCTGCACATACAGCCTGTTTGCATTTTCTTTTCTTTTTGTACAAATTTGCGACCACTAATCAAGGCCAAAACAATAAAGGGTAACGTATGTAAGGTGGTAGTGTAATAATCATTAATGGTGAAGATTGATAAGAATTTGAATGATGTAAGTGGGCGGAGTAACAAGAACTTGTTTACATTAGACTTGCTGGCTATCTCATAATAATCGACGAGGAATTAGTTCCTGGCCACAGTGTTTCACATGCGGGCTGTTTTAATGAAGAAGCTTTGCTCATTATATAATGCATATTTAAGCATATTTAAGCATTTAATATATGTGGGAGTATTTGCTGATAGTGGTTGTAGCTAGTCGAGTA